>NC_138222.1:6741230-6960297 GCF_964197995.2 Scardinius erythrophthalmus
AATAATGGAAAAGAATCGTAAATGGAATGGAAAAAAACTTAAGGTTATAGTCAACAAAATTAAAAAAATATCACACATGGTTATACCCTGCTCTCAAACACACAGTAGGCTGTATTACTCACATATCCTGTTGATAGCACAAAGAAATGCGCAGCCATTTGCATTTGTACTTTGCAATGAAAATATAAATGAACACGCTGTTGCATATTTAATTATGTTTAAAAAAAACTTTAAACATTATTTTGCTATGTTTACTGATGACTAAGTCGTTTAATCAGTTATAGGCTACTCAAGGAGCTCTACTGGTGATTGATCGCGTTTGTGTCAGAGATCCTTGTCCATGGCTATGGAAGATAATTTATATCAGACAAAAATGCAATCATTATAGGAACGATGATCCAGTGTTTAACCAGTGCTGTTTTTGAGATGCGGTTACACGAAATCCGTTTTATGTGTTCCATTCACATCCGTTTTAAGTAGCGTTGTCCATGCAGGCTATACACGATTACAGTTAGATGCATGTTAAGTGATTTTCTCTAGATTTAAAGCAAGATTTATTTATTTTGGCCACCCCAATAAAATCACTGGGTCTTAACTGGCCACCCCTAGAAAAAAGTCCTGGCTACGCCCCTGCATCTGGGGAAGGGCAACATGCTTGTTGCTTGAGGCTTTCCGGTTATTGTTGGCAACATGCTTGTTGCTTAAGCCTTTCGGGTCTTAGCAAAATGCTTGTTGCCTTAAGCTCATTCTGGTACCTGCATTTAAAGGAGCATGTTGCCCTTCTCCACTGCTTGTAACAGAAGAGCACCCTTTGCTGCTACTCTCCTCCTGTAAGGGGACATGCTGCCCCCAGTCTCTGCTATTTGGGGAGGGGGCGTGCTACTCCTTTCCGTTATGACCCAAAAGCAGAGAGATGCTCAATACAATCTTTATTAAATAAGCTCAAATAACTTGCAACGAGCCATAGGATGGCTGATGGCTGTCATGTTGACAAGGGCTTCACAGGTTATTATCTAGTTGACACAGTCTCTGCTGACATTCATGTTACAGTAGTTACAGTAGGCTGTAACTTGGATTATTTCCAGGTTTAAAAAGAATACAATAACGTATTTTCACTGTTTTCCTCTGACATTTAGACACTCAGGAGCTGCTGTCTGCTCACTTACATCATCCATACCCCTCTCTTGTGTCCAGGTTATGAAATGCTCAAGCTCTGTCTGGGTGGAGATTAGATTTCCCTCTTTACCACATCTCTGTTCTCTTGCAGAGGAGGATTGCATCCGACAGCCTTGGGAAATGGTGAAGGAAGAGCAGCCCTCGTCTATCTCTGTGGTGAGTTTAAGGAACATTACCTTCATATTTCTAATTTCTGCTCCTTTAAATAATGAAATTCAGATTTAAGGGATTATTTGTATTAGGTATTTAATTATCATATGTCAAAACTCTGAACTTTAAGTCCTGGTTTCACTGACAGGGCTGGACTAAGCCAGGATTAGGCCTTTCAATTAGGGCATTTAAGTAGCTTTTATAAACATGCCTTAGAAAAAAAAGAAAGAAAAAAAACATTACTGGATTACTTGAGACAAAACACAGGCACTGACATATTTTAAGATATGTCAGTGCAAGTTGCTTTCAGTTGAAACAGCTCAAACATGCATTTTAGTTCAGGACTAGCTTAAGCCTCGTCTGTGAAACCGAGGGTAATGTTTGTGAAATGATCAGATGCCTTTCAATATGGTTTTCACAATAACAGAATACAAGAAACAAAGGGGTTACATTTATGTTTGTATTTTGTAGATAATCTAATGGCAGACCAAAGAATGGACATCTCCTCCACAATGAATGAGTTCATGTCTCCCAGTTCCACTGACCTGATCAGCAGCTCCATGGGAACGCCAGGCATGGACTACAGCCGCAAGAGGAAGGGCAGCATCACCGACTATCAGTAAGAGCGATTCCTAACAGATCCTCTAACTCTGTTTCATGATGAGATATAAGAACCAATGTTTAGTTAATTCAGGGCATTCAACTTTAAAATATGATACAAATTTTGAAAGAAACTAAGGGCCAGATTTACTAACAGCTTGCACCAGCGCAAACCTTCTTTTGGCATTAAAAACTATACTCTCAGGATTTACTAAATACACTCAGTGAAAAATTTGCTCTGAAAAGGAAAGTTATACAGATTTTAAACATGAGGGAGTAAATGATGACAGTTTTAATTTTTGGGTGGACTATTCCTTTAATATGAGATTATATGAAATTGATTTTGTCAATTTTTTTTTTCACAGAATCGAAGGTTTTTCTTTTGAGTGAGTATCAAAACATCCAAATGATTTTCATTTTACAATTTATTATTTATTTTATTCCATTACAAAAAGCTTTAACCATGGCATACCGTGGTGCATGAACAGTATAAAACACTACCATGATATATGACATATTGCTATCATCACTGAAACATAACACTAAACCATGGTACTATCAGAGTACCTTTTTGTAAGTGTTTGTGCCTCTCTTTGAGAACAGGCACATCATTCATCTAATTAAATAAAGAAAACAAAAACTGTATCAACTCACCCATTTGATTTTGAGAAAAATACCAATTTTATCCTCTTAGATCTGAGGCTTCATGGATGAGATTCCTCATCCCAAACTCACAGCTCACACAATACCCTGAGAGTGAACGGTCAGTGAGTATGGATGAAGAGATGCTAACTAGTCAAGCTGTCCAGTCTGTACTTCAAGACAAATGTATTCCAGCACCTTTGATATCCAAATTCTCACTTCATGCAGAGAGATGAGAGATTTTTCAAGGGTGAAAATTGTGACCATGCATGCCAACTATGTGTGTAGTCTGGTTCTCTTGGTTCTTTTGGTCCGGACCCCAAAAAAAAAAAAGATTATATGTTTAGTCCTGGTTCACTTGCTGTTCACACTGCCATTTTTAACACTGAGCCTTAAGATACAAAACAAAAACAAAACAAAAAAACAGCTTTTATGACATATTTTTCTGATGGAACTTACCGAACATCCAAACCAATGCTACTGGAATTAAAAGCGCTTATTGTAGGCACATTACGTATGTGCGTACAAATGATGGTATTTTTACCAGCTGATAACTCATGAAGAGCTTAAGAGCCATTTTAGGGTCACATCTTGAGACATCATGTCCTGTTTTTTGTTCGTTTAGATGTCTTTACTCTGTGCTGCATTAATATTTCAGTCGTTTGGTGTGCACCAGGGTTTGAGTGGCAGCGTTCACAATTATTTTATCCACACTAACGGAGCAATTGCATCAGAGTTCGTTTTAATCGAACCAAACCTGCCAAGTGTTAACACACCCTATAAAGTCACTAATTAAACACCCACAACCATTGAACTGGCATTCGATGTTTTACAAATAAACTATCAGACTCAATTACACAATTAGGGGCAAATTCACCAAACAAGTATTTCTGCACAAAACCTGCGTCTTATCCTCCCAGCACCCACAGTCCCCTTTTACTGGGTGGTACTCATGCCTCATGTTATTCATGCCTTAAAATAGCTTGAATGTAACTCCTGCTTCATTTAGTATACGCAAAACCATGAATATGCAAATGAGCCCGGCCTCCACTCACTCATACATGGTCGCCTACAAGTCGATGTATCAGAATGGTAATGCGTTCTATGTATCGCTCTCTACAACATAGGACATATAACAGTAATTCAATATCTTTGGCTTGATTACGTTATAAAACAGCTAATATTGCGTTGCTAATGTTACACAAACCATGTTCCCGTTCGCCATCTCAGAGTACCTTCTAAAAATCAGCATCCTTAAAAACACTTGGAACGTCAGTGGAGAAAGGCATATGGTTCATCATAACATCGTAATATACATCATATACATAATTCACCCGCTATGTTGCCACATTAAAAACTTGATTTTTTAATGATTAAAGTCCCCACAGGGGGACTTTAAGTTAACGATTTCAGCTCAAATTTGACTTACTATAGATGATCCTTAAGAGGTAAACGGTATCGCTTAACAGAATTTCATTCATAAGAGATGTTCGAGAACATTCTATACCTATCATAGTTATTCATCAATTGATGGACAAGACCGCTTTCTGCATATTAAAGATCCGATTAATGTGCCTGGATTGTTGCTGTTTGTTCTCCGTGTGCTGATGTCGATCATGGTAGTCTGCAGTACTGATATAGTGTCTGTGCTGTTATCTGATATGTATTAATTGTTTTTGTTAATCAGGTGCTCAAACTACGCAACAGCGTGTGCACGTAATCAACACTATTAGCACAATTTAGTCACAATTAATTCTTAGTGAATTCACCGTTTTAATAACTGTTTCAGTGTCTAAATATCATGCAAAATAGCAGTTATTTTATGCAGCTGAGAGGTTTTTTAAAAATAACATGTAATGCATGGTTTCCCATTGAAGGGTTTGTAAACAACAAGAGGTTTTATTTTAATAAAACTGGCATGTACTTATTAAAAGTATGATATTTTAATTGTTACAGATGCATTATATTTATTGATGCAGTATGTGGCTTAAAATCGTAGGCATTACTTTAAGTAAATAATTGAGGTCATAGGGGTTCGGGTAACTAAAAAGTTACTTAACCAACAGAAAAAAAAGAAAAGAAGAAAAAGGCAGTAGATGTTATCACAGTGTCAAGCCCTCAGGTGAACAGCGTGTAATGTTTCTCTCATTCTGGTCAGTTATGAAACCAGCCATTATGAAACAACCAAGCTGGAGTTGATGGTGCGCGAAATAGAAGTTATATCATATCAAGTCATAGTATATTGTTTCTGGTACCATATTGTGGGATCCTTGTAATGACATTTCATGATGGGAAATTAATAAGATGTGCCCATAACCTAATCATTTATGAACTATATTGACAATTAACAAGTAAG
Source organism: Scardinius erythrophthalmus (assembly GCF_964197995.2). Taxonomy (NCBI): domain Eukaryota; kingdom Metazoa; phylum Chordata; class Actinopteri; order Cypriniformes; family Leuciscidae; genus Scardinius; species Scardinius erythrophthalmus. The sequence goes on from NC_138222.1 coordinate 6,746,155, forward strand.
TGTAAAATGATTACTTGAGGTTTTGAGAAATATGTTGTCCTTTTAACTACTTTGACTTTCATGCGTTTTAATCCAAAGTACTTTATATTGGTTGACTCCTGAACTATTTTAGCTAATGTATTTGTTTACTGTTAATTTTTTTAGGGACAGTATGGACGCAGACAATGACAAACAACTTGAAAGGTAAGCTGAATTATTGATCAAGATATGTGTATCTCATATATACACACAGTATGGTCTAAATGTCTGAGATCACATGTGATGTATATAGTTCAGTCATGAAACTCTAGATGGCACAGGCTGATAGGTCCTTTACATATAATCTGCAAGCAATCACATCATTTACTGGATGGCCATAGGTGGAGTGTGTGTAAGGCTGGGCAAAGCTTAGCTTTAACCGTTGGCAGGGCTCAATCCGAGGGGCGGGATAAACAGATGTCTTTCAAATTCCCCCTGCACGCAATAGGATAGCGCTACAACCAACCAGAGCGTTTTCCCACCAGCGGAGCTAGTTAATAGATTAAAATTTGCCGTATCCGGTCGGCAAAACTCCGAACACATCTTCCTTTTTTATGAATGACTTCAGTGCCGTTCTTTGTTCTTTTCTCAAAGTAAAGCTTAACTCCAAGTCTCAGACTCTCCAAACTCCAAGACTCTCCAAGTCTTTGGAGAGTCGCGGCCAAAGCCGATTCGAAAGACCGCTGTTCGCCAGCAGCAGCAGCTCTTCTTTGTTTTCAAGTAGCAAGGAATTCACGCGGAACCGTCACAACTCTGCCCTCATTATGTTAAGCCCGCCCACCGACTCTATACACGATGTGATTGGCCTGACTAGAGTTTGTTTTTTTCAGCTCGCAAGCCAACGGAGAGTTGCTAGACGACACCGGCTGCAAAATAAAATTTGCTGCCGCTAGGTTTAGAGGTCTAGATTTCTAGGCTACATAACTGCTGGTCTACGATTAGTTTACTCCATAATAATAGCATATTGGCGAAACAGATTTGGCAAGCAATCCAGTGCGTGTCTGTCTTTCGCTTTGGAGAACGTAAAAGGTTTCTATTTACAACATGTTTTTGCGGCGTTGAGCAATGTACCCAGTCACAAAAATATCTGTTGATTTCTTGAACGCAATGGCCAATCAGAGGTGTTTAAGTCAAGTGCTTTTCTGTTAAAATGAACAGTTGTTTGTGAACGTAGATGCTTTAATAGCAAATAATTGATCATGATTATTTATGAAGGGTTGTGTAGGTTGTGACATTGAAACTATTTAATGGAAATCTATTTAAATGTGTTTTAAAAGGGAAGCGCATCTCGTTATCTTTGTCCAGGAGTTGGTTCACCCTCTGCCTATGTACATGGCACAAGCTTATTGGCCTCTGCTGATTCTTCAGCCAATGAGATTGCTTGCTCAGCATTTAAATAGTCTGGTTCAGTGTTTGCTGTAGGCTAGACCAGAGTTGCTCTGAAACCCTCCACCTCCCCCAGCTCCACCTGCCTAGATCTGCTACAGGATTTATGTATGTCTATTCATGCCGAAGCAGCATTTCTTACATGCTCATAGTAGCATGTCCGTGTATCTATTAGCAGAAGCAAGTCCATTCTTGTTCTGCAGAAGCAGCAGTGTAGCAAATAACTATATATATATATAGAGAGAGAGAGAGAGAGAGAGAGAGAGAGAGAGAGAGAGAGTTTCAAAATAAAATGGTTCATCTGTAAGTGGTGTTTATATTTAGCTTACATGATTGATTAATTTCCCAGATGTCAAGTTTATCATTTTTCTCTCAACAGGGTCGACCAGCAGATTAAGAATGCAAGGTGCTGTAAATCAGAGGATTTCTGTATTTTTTACTATTATTAGTGGATAAAGCCTGTTGTAGATCATATGCCATTTTTTTTCCAATTGTAACATTGTTTTGGACTCTTGGTTGTCAACAGGGAGGCTCACAGTCAGATAGAGAAGAGACGCAGAGACAAGATGAACAGCTTTATTGATGAGCTGGCTTCATTAGTGCCTACCTGCAACGCCATGTCCCGCAAACTGGATAAACTCACTGTGCTGCGCATGGCAGTCCAGCATATGAAAACACTTCGAGGTGAGGTTCACACTGTCATTCCCATAGTGCCATTATGGCCTGGCTGGGACTTTAAATGTAATCTTAATTCTAGACATGTGCATTCAAGTAGATTTGTAGCCAAGTACAATAACATAAAAGTGATTTCAAAAGTTAAAATATAAGTTAAAAAGAAAGAGTATGACATTGACATTTTATTCACAAACATTATATCATCAATAATGGTTTCAAAACAAACTGAGTGAAAAGATTAAATGAGCAGTATGCACTAAATGGGTATTATTATGCAAAGTTGTTTTGCAATGTAAAATAACTTCATTATATGATGTGTTTTATTATATCTGATATTATTTATATGATTATTACAATATTCATATAAATACTACTTTTGTGAGTGAATGCAAAGTTTCTCCAGTAACACAGTACTTTTGCGAAAGAATACAAAAGTTTCAAGAAAGAACGTAAAGTTTGTCTGGGCCCAGGGGTTACCCAGATGTTTTGCAATTGAACGCAAGTGTCTCATACTCTTACAAGTACTAATCGATTACTCATGTACAGTATATGCTTATTTTTTACTGTCTTTTTAAGGTGCTGCAAACCCTTATACTGAAGCTAACTACAAGCCAGCCTTTTTATCAGACGATGAGCTGAAGCACTTAATATTAAGGGTAGGTGACCTAAAGAAATGTGTCTTTTTGTGTTATACTGAGTGATAATCCCTGGCTGTGATTCATTGGTGATTCACTCTGGGCCTCAGGCTGCTGATGGTTTTCTATTCGTTGTGGGCTGTGATCGGGGAAAGATCCTTTTTGTGTCAGAGTCTGTCTACAAAATTCTAAATTACAGTCAGGTAAGGCCTACTAATGCTTCATAACATCCATGATATGACTCAGAAGTCAGTGTGTGACTCATATTGCCTGCTGCTCTCTCCCCATCTTACAGAATGACCTGATTGGCCAGAGTTTGTTTGATTATTTGCATCCAAAAGACATTGCAAAAGTCAAAGAGCAGCTCTCGTCATCTGACACAGCACCACGGGAGAGACTCATTGATGCTAAAAGTAAGTTAGTACTTAGCTATAGGCCTTAAATACAGCATTATACAAATAAACAGTAAACTAGAGGGCTTTTAAAATCAGAACAGATTGTAAAACACTAGGCAGCACATATTTTTGGCAATGGTTACACACGCTCAAGTTGTTCCGAACACAATAAACTCACACAGAAACACGCGCCTCGTTTCTAAGAGATGCATGAAAAATAAAAACAATATGTGCTCTAAAATTGGCACAAAAAATTTCTGTCAACTATGACTACCCAAAATCTGCAGACTGGCTCTGACTTTCAGCAAAAATCTGTTCTAAAGTTGAGTAGTGTATTCCAGCCTTTAACTACATACATTTCACCAGTTTTACCAGTTTTGAATATGATCTGACAGAGCGTTACTTTCTCAGCCGGGCTGCGAGTCAGGACAGACATTGCCCCTAGTCCCTCCAGATTGTGCTCGGGCTCCAGACGCTCCTTCTTCTGCAGAATGAAGTGCAACAGGTCCCTCGTCAAAATGGAGGAAAAGGATTTCCCCTCGACTTGCTCCAAAAAGAATGGTAAATCAGTTATTCATTTACTTTGAATATTGTTAAATATTCAAAGACAACGATTCCTCATTATAACTTTTGCTTTTGTTGTCCCTGTAGCCGATCGCAAGAGCTTCTGCACCATCCACAGCACGGGCTATCTGAAGAGCTGGCCGCCCATTAAGATGGGCTTAGATGAAGACAATGAGCCTGATAATGAAGGCTGTAATCTCAGCTGCTTAGTGGCCATTGGCCGATTACATCCTCATATTGTCCCCCAACCTATGAATGGAGACATCCGGGTGAAGCCGACAGAGTATGTCTCGCGCCATGCCATTGATGGGAAGTTTGTTTTTGTGGACCAAAGGCAAGTGGTGACTCCTGAACATGAAGTATGGTTGCAGTTTAAAGGTGTGGTCGCATTTACCGTTGCCCGGCAGAACTTCACAAGCAAAATACAAATATGTGCAATGAAGAATTTTGCCTGATGCCATATGCGAATGTCTCATCAGTAAAAAGTTTGGTGAACTTTTGCAGCGCCAACCAATAGCAAGCCTCTTAGTATGGCAGTGAAGATAGAAACTACAGCACTACACTTCAATATTAAAAAAAATGTCCATAAAGAGGCTGTTTGGAAAGCAGTTATTTAGGGTTGGTTCGTTTGCTAGCTGGCAGGAATGACTTTGGATGGCCTGCTTTCTTTTGCAGAGCTGCAGTAAATGTGACCGCACCTTAACTAGGTTAAATGATCCTAAACAATGCCAAGGCACTACAACATGTGACATGGCTTATATAATACGGTATACTTTTCCAGATTCTAAATTACATGAATGTAAAGCTCTGTTTACACCTGTTATTAAGATGCGTTTTGGTCGATTGGATCACAAGTAGACGAGGGAGACACATTCCCGTTTACACCTGGTGTTTTAATCCGTCTTTTTGTCCACTTTCATCCACTTCTGTCCTGACTTCTTCGAGGGGAGGGTCTAAGGACGGGTAATTGTGTGGGCTTTTCAGATCTTTCAATCTAATGGACAAAATAAGCTTGCGCAAGTTACATATGAACACGACTGAAGACGACGGAAAAACCTACGTTTATGTACGTTTAACAGACCTGCCGAACACTGTGAGTGTGTGTTAGAAATCAGGAATGGTGAGAGAACACTGTGCTTGGTACGTTTTCGTCTCTAGACCAAACTTGGGTCTCCAGTCAACAAAGTTTAAATCCTGACTGGTTAGCGCACTTCCCATAATGTATTAAGTCAGTAGACAGAGACGTTCTTTTGTGGCTGTTTGAACACATTCGATCACATGAGCGTTTACACCACGAAAGCAAACACTCAGAATGTGTTTTCCACTGCCTCTGGAAGTGGTTGAAAGTGAACAAGATGAAAACGCTCTAGACCCCGTTTACACCTGTATTTAGCTTCGTCCACTTGCGATCCGATCGACCATAACGCACCACACCAGGTGTAAACAGAGCCTAAGTTTACGTAAACTGTTAGGTAAAATGGATTATTGTTTGGGAGATGTTTGTTTTGTCTACTGATGGATAAATGGATTTGGGATCAAACGTTTGGTGGTCATTGTGACCGTATGACTAATCCTGGTGTTAGAGTGACAGTTTTGTTAGCGTGATTTGGTTTTGTGAGCACAATGCGAATCAATATCCAAATATAGAAATGGATAAATGACCCAGGTCATGACCTGGCTAGAGGCTGAAATGTAGGACACATACTGCACCTAAAAATACTGCACAATGCCTCTGTGACAACAGAACAGTTTGCCTTTTATACTGAATGCCAACTGCACCTGTGGAGTCTTAAGGCACAGGTATACTTCATTTTCCGTGTTCCGCTCCGTCTCACGCACAGTTGTATCCGCACAGCTTTCAAAGTATACTAAATTGCTTTTTTATACTAATAGACATGAGACATCAGAGGGCAGCAATCATTTACAGGACATTCGTTCTGAGGGATAGAAGAAAAGTAGCGGATCCGCCATTGTATGCAAAGTTTAGAACAAGAACCAAAACAATGGAGAAGGATTTGCTGCTTTGTTTACCGAATACAATGATTGGACATTTTATGGTCCTACTCCTTCCACAGATAATATACAGTATATATGTATATAATACATTTAGACCACTTAAAGGGTTAGTTCACCCAAAAAATGAAAATTATGTCATTAATGACTCACCCTCATGTCGTTCCAAGCCCGTAAGACCTCTGTTCATCTTCGGAACACAGTTTAAGATATTTTAGATTTAGTCCGAGAGCTTTCTGTTCCTCCATTGAAAGTCAATGGACGGCATACTGTCCATGTCCAGAAAGGCAATAAAGACATCATCAAAGTAGTCCATGTGACATCAGTGGCTCAATCTTAAGTTTATCAAGCGACGAGAATACTTTTTGTGCGCAAAAAGTAAACAAAAATAACGACTTTATGCCACTATTCATTTCCTTCTCTCTGGTCTCGAGCTATTTCACGTAGTGTTTAAGCGTAGCGCGTCTGTGTTGTACGTCACACGTAGGCTCACTATTGGCCGACGCTGATCATGTGTGATGCGTGTAATGTACAACACAGACGCGCTACGCAAAAACACTACGTGAACTCACTCGAGGCCCAGAGAGAAGGACATGAATGAGAACTTAAACTGTGTTCCGAAGATGAACGGAGGTCTTACGGGCTTGGAACGACATGAGGTCGTTAATGACATAATTTTCATTTTTGGGTGAACTAACCCTTTAACTTAGTTATTGCTATCAGGATGTGAAGAGACTTTCAATCAGCATAACAAAAAAGTGTTTCTTGAACAAATCGCCTACCCTGCCTTTAAGAAAGTGCAGAAAATTGTGGAGTAGAAAAATGTTTGCATGATATTATTATTGCAAGCACTGTAAAAACACTTGTGCTCCTCTGTGTGTAAAAGATTCCTCTTTTCATTTCAGGGCCACGGCCATTCTTGCTTATCTACCTCAAGAGATGCTGGGCACGTCTTTCTACGAGTATTTCCATCAGGATGACATCGGACATCTTGCTGAATGCCATAGACAGGGTAACAATAGAGCGCTTTCCTGAGTGCAGCGTGACCAGACTCGTGTCATGATTTCTGATCTGTACGTCTCTTGTTTGCAGTTCTGCAGATGAGAGAGAAGATCAACACTAACTGTTACAATTTCAAGATTAAAGATGGTTCTTTTATAACTTTAAGAAGTCGATGGTTCAGTTTCATGAACCCTTGGACCAAAGAAGTAGAATACATAGTCTCAACTAATACAGTTGTCTCGTAAGTTAACAAAATCTCTATGCTAATAAAACATGATATCGATGTTCTGACGGTTTGGTTTACTGACCTGAACTGATGTGTGTGTTCAGGGGCGGTTCACTTGCGGGAGCAGAGCCTCACTATCCTCAGCTCACTGCTTCCCCTCAGAGTATGGACAGTGTCCTTACAGCCGGGGACGGTAAGCAGATCTCATTTACGCAGCACATAAACGAGTGACTGTTAAACCATGTCATGACCCTGTGGTCGGGAACCTGTGGCTGCCTGTCCTGCTGATAACACTAAAAGCCAACTTACAAGAATATTTCACGTTTTTGTGTATGCAGTGCTGTGTGCAACACCAATAAATGGAAAAGAAAACCACTTTCATTTATATGGCTAGCTTTAAAATGATCATTAAATAATCATATTTTCAAAATGCATTGCCTAGAATCAGCATATATGCATTCATTGTTAAAACGATTTTATTTAATCAGTTAAAATGTTCAAATAAATCAAATAAAAACTGTGGAGCAAGCAATATTCAATTAGTTCATGTAATTGCATAGACTGAAACAAATGGGATTTATTGATGATAAATATATAAACCTAGTTATTGTATATTTAAAACACATTCAGTTTATCTTACCCGTTTCATTCATACATTAAGCTTAATAATTTGTTAATGTTAAAACTGTAATCCAAGTGGATGGAAATGTTATATGAAATTTAAATATGAAATGTCTCACAACAGGACAGAGTTTAAGAGAATATTAATACAATCCACCTTTACACTAAAGATATTAGTCAACATTTTAAGTGGATCAAAAACTTTTAAGAATTTTGAACAATACCCGTTCTTGTCTTAGGACAAATTTGATGAACTTTTTTGATCCACTTCAAATGTTGACTACTGTATATAGGCAAGGTAAGGCAAGTTTATTTATCATACACTATGGCAATTCAAAGTGCTTTACATAGAAAGGAATAAAAATAACAGTTATAAAAGGAATTAAAAGAGAGAAATGATACAGTTATAAAATGAATTAGAGTATATATACTCTTTATAGAATTTATATATATATATATATATGACGGAAAGAGATTGCTAGAACTACAGTTTGCTAAGGAAGACTACAATGCTGGAATGTAGCACTTCGATTTTTACGGATATACGTCGGCAGTCGGTGTCTTGTGAACTGTTCTACTGCAGGCTCAGGGAAGACCGTTCCCGGAATCCCTGGAGGAACGAGACCCGGAGCAGGAAAGATCGGACGCATGATCGCAGAGGAAGTGATGGAGATCCAAAGGTGAGCGGATCAGTGTAACGCCTAATAATCTGCACTTGAGTCACACTCTTGATGACATTGCATCTGGTTTCATCTTTCATTGATATGATTGACAGGATAAGAGGCTCATCCCCCTCTAGTTGTGGCTCAAGCCCCCTCAACATCACCAACAGCACACCCCCTCCTGACACATCGTCCCCTGCGGGCAGGAAGGTAACGTTTGGGCTTCAGTCTCTGACAAACATATATAGGGATGTGTGATATTGACCAAATTAGTGTTGTCAAAAGTACCGACTTTGGTACCAAGTCGATACTGAAATGTTAAAAATGTGGCGCTTTGAGCGCTGTTGAGCAGAATCGTAAACACCTCTGATTGGCCATTATGCTCACGCACTCATTAAATATGTCTGTGATTGGCTACAATGATCAGCACTTTAAAAACATGTTGTAAATATACATCAGTGTTGCCAGATTGGAAATGTCCAAGTATCGTATAATCGTATAATTTCCATTATTGATCGTACATCGTACAGAGGTCAAAATTATCGTACAAATACGATAATTTTCGTACATGTGGCAACACTGATATACATCAATGACGCTCTTCAGCGAGCGCTTACGCAGATACACACGGGAGTGTTTGAAATCAGGCGCCTATCAGCTAAAACTTTCAAACACTTCGTCGTGCTCTCAAACGAGCCCGTGCGTTGATCATTGTAGCCAATCACATACATATCCGATGAGCTCGTGAACACAATGGCCAATCAGAGGTGTTAATGATTCCACTCAATAGTGCTCAAAGCGTCACATTTTTTAAATTTCATTACTGACTTGGTACCGAAGTCGGTACTTTTGACTACACTAAAAATTATACATATCGCACACGTTAATGCAATGTTAATGCATCTCCTGATTTAATTTTTTCTTAACTGCTCAGTTTTCAAATGCTGGAACTCCAGACATTCCTTCCGTCGGGATGATGTCAGGCCAGGACAGCATAGGATATCCGTACTCTAACAGCTCTATTTTAAGTAAGTTTTGGTGGAGTAACCTCTGGTCCTCTTCGCGTGTCGGTCAAACATGACCGAATTTCATTTTTTTTTCAAGGAAATGAATGTACTATATTTTAGTTCGATGTTTTTTTATTTTATATTTTGTATTTTTAGGGGATCTTATGGTACTAAATTATATTTTCGCTGTATTTATAATCCATTTATTCACTTTTTGAGCATAGACCTGAAAATACAATTTCCAACTTAAACTGTCACAAATCTTGAATGCTTTAGAGCACAGACTTAAGTTTGATCTCTTTTCAAAGATGACACTTGGCAGATTATTGCTGAAGTGAAAAATGTTTTAATAGGTGAACGTAAAAAATGTTAGAGAATTTTGTTTATTGTTATGAAAAATGAAAATTTTCAATTTTCATATAAAATATATTTTCAAAAACATGTTTTACTATAAAAAGCAAAGCCATAAATCTAAACAAGTTGTGTTCAAAATATGAGCTTGATATCTCAAAAAAGATTTTATTTGGCCGCAGTACCAAAAGGTTTCACATGGTGACATTCGTCTCCCATTCATTTCCTATGTGGACGTGACCATTAACCTGTTCAAATTATGTCCATGGCTTTTTTGTGTGTTCACACAGCAAGTGCCAAAACTTTTACCAAGTTTCGTACCATTCCGAGGAAGAATAAAAGCAATAAAAAAAAATATTTTTTTTTAAAATGACTGAAGAGCACCAGACTTACTTGATCATTGATTTGCCAGTATTACTAGATTTGACACAATACTTCCTCTGATCCGCAGGTGATCATTCACACATTGGTATGGGTGACATCACGGACGAGCCCGGTTCCAGCAGTCCCAGTAATGATGAGGCTGCGATGGCGATCATCATGAGCCTGCTGGAGGCGGACGCGGGCCTCGGGGGTCCAGTGGACTTCAGCGACTTACCCTGGCCGCTGTGAGACTTCACCCATCATCTGTTCCACCTGTCACACTGTATCCTGCAACATCACTCCGTCCCGTTCCCGTTCTAACCAGCCATGACTTTGACAATCAACACGTCTGGACAGTTTGGTGTTTTTGTCTCAATGCCTCAGGTAGCTCCACCCATAGCAAAATCTCATTGGTCCACAATCCCATTCCACACCTGTATATTCCAATGTGTCAAATCTTGTTACTGTTTCACTTACATTGAGGACAAGGAAATGGCTTCTCGCACCATCGCCCTACAACACACCATTATCAGTGCAAGGATATTGTTTTAATGGACAGAATGGAGCACATGTCAGTTCTACAAACAAAAACAACCAACTTAGAGATGATTTCTATATGCAGCATTTCAGTTATTTTTTGTGTTTCTGCATATTTACTTGTTGTGTAACATAGATGTATGTATTCTAACATGTATGATTTATTTTATCTGGATGTATATGATTTAAATGAACAAAAGGGCAGTGACTTTTTTTTAAATAAAAAGTTTTTCTTTCTCTTTATATTCTTTTTATGGAAAACTATTTGGAGTGCAGTCTTCATTTCATGTGAGAGTACACCATTCAGATGAAGAAAAAAAAGCATCATCTGTTTATTTTTGTTGTAAAATGTTGAATTAGAAATTGTGTTCTCTCTGTGTTTACCGTAAAACTCATTTTTATCTGAATTCTAAGCATTCCCAAACCTGATTGTGAAGTTGTGTGCAAAAGAGTACAGGTAATAAAATGGCTCTGGCCAATTATATTGCAGAGGATTTGAGAAACAAAATACTCTTCATCTATACCGTCTTTGACATCAGCAAAACATCAAACATAGCACATTACATTATATATCTTTATTAATACAATGATTTTCAAGCGCTTGAACAGACAGATCTTGAGCAGATAAATTAATGTCCAGCTAAAAAAAACCACTGCATTCATTCACCAGGCAAACGGACCTCCTGAGGAGACCAAGGGGAGAGCTTTCCAAAAGAAAAAGTGGCACCAAACCCAAATGCATCAAGTGAAAGGAAATTCATTATATTAATAATAATTAAATTCATTTGCGCTAATAATATAAGTCAAATGTAAAAGAACGACAGTATCAATAATTAGAATCATATAATAGGCCCAATTACAAAATAAGTGAGGTTGCTAACTTCATTTCAAACAAACAAAAATAAATTTCCTTTGGTCAAGTAAAAAAAAAAAAAAAAGAGAACAGCGAAGACGAAACGGGAGAGCACTGACCATGCCAGCATCCCAAGTCCATGGAGTATTTTTTTTCTTTTTAAATACAGTAACTAGACAGTTGAGGCTCTAAGGCTGTGGAGGAGGTGCAGAAGGCAATCTGGTTATAGTGTCTCTGGTTCATGCTGAGCATGCGGTGAAGGGGCGTCCGCTCTCAGACGGCAGGCGACGGGGCGTCGGGGTCGGGCTCGTTGCTGTAGTGGTGACCGGGGGGAGGGTGGTTGGGAAGAATGTCCAGTTCATCCACCTGTGGTCCGGGGTGCATCACCACAAGCTGGTCCTGGGGAATGTCTGCCGCTGCCGCTGCCAGGTTCGTGATGGACTTGCTCTTCACGCACTGGAAGTCCACGTGTCGACTCTTGCCTTCCTCCTTCTCCCAGGACATGCGGATGAAGGGTCTTTGGACGTAGTTGTAGATGACTTCAGGTCGACCACCGGGACGCTTCTTCACCTTCTCTTTGTATGTTGGATAACCTACAGATGCAGATTTGATGTTCAAAAGTTGTGTCTTCTGATATGTAAACATAACCATCATGGACAAGTTCACCAAAAACATCAAATTCTGTCATCACACTCTCCCTCACGCAGAACCTTGGCCTTCACTGTAACGTACAAATCAAATATGGCCCCTTTTGACTAGAAGTGGATACTGATGTATCAGCTAAGTTTTGGCCATTATGTCTTGACCTAATTTTACTGAGTCCGCTTTATCACTGGATACTAGTAAATCATTGGTTTTAAAATTTGTAGTAGGTTTTGAGAAAATGTTAATAAATAAGTTCACTTTTCATTTCAGCAAATTTTAGTGCATATCATTGGCTATAATTGAATTGTAGTATGCATGTATTAATAGAACAACGTGATTATATCGGCCACCAGCCGGTCTGCTTTGTAGATATCAATATCATGACAGTGTCAGATTGGAAGACAATGAACATCATTGGTTCTCAGGTTTAATTGTTAAACCTGACACTTGTTGCCATATTTAATCCTCTGCTACATTCATTTTAGGGTGAACTTTCCGGTTAAATTATTAAAATAAGATTGCATATTTGACTAAATAGGTATAATATTGTTCAAAAGTAAATAAATTTAAATAGTATGTGAAAATAGGATTCTTACCTTCAATGCCCAGCCTAATTTTCTTAAGTCCTCGATCTTTTAAAACTGATTTGGCTACATCACGGTTTTCAATGTACTTGAAGAAACGATACAGCTTTGTACTGTATATAACTGTAAAAGGGACAAAAGAAGTATATTTGTTGTTGTCACAGATAAAAACACCAGTGAGGCACCAAAACAAAAATATAATTTTTACTTTAACCTGTTAATGATGTCTTCATTATTTAATGTATCCTATGTTTGAATATAATTTTTTTTTACAGCCTTAGTTTAAATGTTAACATTTTAACTATATGACCTGGAGTAAAAACACAATTATATATATATAAATTTTATATAAAACTGCCTTAACCGGAATTTTATTTCAGCTAAATGAAAGTTTTAATTTTGGTTTCAGTTAAAAAAAAAATATTATAAAAAAAATAATAATAATTTGGGTGCATCACTAAAAAACACTCATGAAATGTTTTTAAGATAATCCAGAAAGGTGTGTGTGATTACTTTGTGAATACTCCTCTCCCATCTGAGGCGGGTACTCCTCGTCCCAGTCCACCACATCATCGTCTGTGAGCACTACGATGTGACACTCCCTCTCTCCGCTCTGAGCGCTTGCCACCATCAGAGGGAGCACCATCTCCTCCAGATAGAACTCAAACTGCCTCCGGGCGCCGTCATTGGACAGCTCGTGCATCAGGGCACCTGACGAGACAAACTGGGTCAATAAACAACCACCTGTTCAAAGTGGGGAAATCTGCCAGCTGTGAGGCAGAGAACACGGGTAAAATATCACAGCTGTCAGAACCCAGTACTGGCATGGACATTGACATTATCAGAATGGGCTTTGAAGAAGCAGAGGAATTACTCACTCAGGTCTCGACACTTGATAGTACTGTAGTCAAAAGAGATGCACAGATAGTCGCACGCTTCCCTTAGCTCAGGAATGGAGATTCCATCGGGACAGCGGATTATCCCAGATTTATAGTAATCCTACCAGTTAGAGAAAGAACAGAAAACACAAAAGATGCCATTACAGAAGGTAGTCTTCATTTTGTTTTTGGAGTCTCCTACAACAGGTTTACATGCATGATCCAAAGTCAAAAAACACTTCATTTTCTGATGATATACATTGCAGCATCACCTCTTTTCTCACAGTGTCTGAAACGATCAAGGATTCATTTAGTCTAGCTAAACTCCTTTCTGAGATCCTGCTCTGCTCTGATTGGTCAGATGGCCCAGTCCGTTGTGACTGGTCTACCGCTTACAGCGTGTGTTGGAAACAAAACGACCATTACCATATCTAAATTTCAACTCGAGCCCTGAGTCCTCATTCTTTTGCATCTTCTCGACACGTCGACAACACGAACGGTGTTTGAGAGCGAGTCAAAGTAGACGTTGTTCAGTAGCCAATGAAGGCCATAGGTGGACATTATGCAAACATGTTACAAACCTATGTATGTTTGTGATAGGAAGTAGGGCTGTGAAACGATTAATCGCATCCAAAATAAAAGTTTGTGTTCACTTAATATATGTGTGTGCACTGTGCATCATTATTTTGTATATATATATAAATACACATACATGCATGTATATATTTAAGAAAAATGTGTTAATTATATATATATACACAGTATATTTAAGCAAATATGTAAGACTGGAATTACTGACGAGTCATTTCGGCAGTTCAGAATCAACTATTGAAGCGCAATAAGACGTGAAAGAACTAAATTCATGATTGCACGCTTGCGCTGCGTGTCAGTCAGCGTGTTTTTTTACTGCTCATTGTGCTTAACACTTTTTAAGATCCAGGACGTACCAAATTCGTTCAAGTTATATTGTGCTTTTAACTTTTTATGACGCTCTTTATATTCTCATTCATGCGTTTCATCACTCTGAAGTGTCCAATTTACATTATAATGCTGTATATTCTCTTACAGCATTTTAAATGGTTCATTTTAGCTTTTATTTGTTATTTATTTAGACGGGAAAAATATTGAACTTTAATATCAGCTCTTTACTGGTTACCGTCCATTACATTAAATTAATTTTTTTAGCAGAAAACCAGTCAGAAGTTTAATATCAGACACATCTGCAGTAGACCACGTGCCCATGACACGTTAGAGCCGAAGGGCTCACAAAGGTGATCCAGGTTCAAAACCAGACAGAGTCCAAATCCCATTCCTTATCCTCTCTAGTGATTATTATCCTGCGGTTCAGATTGGTCCTGCAAATTGAACGCTTCTCTGTTAAAGCTCTCATGCTCAACACATCCTCTCTCTGGATTGCTAGTCAGTGAATGCACTCCTCTGAGTTTATTGATTGTTTTTTGTGCTGCTGTACCACTGTAGACTCACTGCCCTGAGACACATAACAGACACTGTGGCCAAAGATCATTACAGCAAAGCTGATGACAGGCTTATGCTGCACTTAACAGCATTATTTAAAAGCCATTGCTGGAAGCTCATTATGAGATGTTCCCAGAGACGAAGCAGCCGACGGCGCAAGCCTGTGACCAAACCACAGACCCGTCTTAAATATTCACTTACGAATACAAATCACTTCGTCTTCCAATTAACAAGTTTTGTTCTGCCATCTAAACACAATTAGGGATTTCCTTGGGCCTGTTTACACCTGGTTTCTTCATGCGTTTTCTCTGATGGGATGGCTATCCGATCGTGAAAAGACCAGGCGTAAACGCCCTCCGAAACGCTTTCGAGAAGGATTTAAATCCGATCAATCAAACCACTTCAGAAAGTGGTTTGAGATGCATTCCAAACGAAACTAGACCAGTGTAAATGCATCTGGTTGTTGAAACCATGTATGTAAATTTCACTCCTCCCAAAATGTAAATAAAAATAAACGTATGAGAGCATGTTATAGCCGGATATAACAGCGCTACTGCAACACGTGCCGCAGATGAGCAGCGGAGTATCTTCAGCAAGCCGATGTGCAAACTGTCGCAAACGCTCAACACACAATCATCTTCATTAAAAGTAGTGAGACTAAATGATCTTACCAGTGCTGATGCTGCTCTCTCTCCTATTGTGGTCTTTGATCTTGAAATTAGCTGATGATAAATAAAATGAAGCTCATATCTGTTGCTTTCATTGACGTGGGAAAGGAAGATCGGATTCACATCCGTTTTGTGGAGACAACCGTTTTAGTGCATAAAGTGACGAGGTGTAATAAAGCCACGTGATGAAAGTCGTCATATTAGAACTTATAAATAAAATATTTCTATTTGAAACCAGAGCCTAGAATTTGTGAGTGATGTAGCTTCTTGTTAAGTGGGTCACACATCAGACACAAAGCATCACGCCATACGACGCCACAGGTAGGGAAACGCACAGGTATCGTAAATAAAATGAATAGTGCTGTCAATCGATAAAAAAAGTAACTAATTCACACGGTTTTCTGTAATTAATCGTGATTAAATGCACCGAACATTAAAATTAGAATTATAATTTTATTTTTATATTGTATAATTTCACACTGAAATGTAGAAACAGCATGAAGACAGTATTTTTTTATATTTGCTAAATGGCATCTCTTTACTAAGTACTAATACTAATACTGCTACTGATGTAAATGGATCTTAAGTTCTTGAGATGAAATAAGTAATTATAACCATTCAACATTACAGTATGATTGAGCCATAATTTTTTATATTTAATAAAAAAATATTACAACTTTTAATTTAAGTGAACACATAAATTAGGTGTGCCTTTCAAATATAACAGATCGAATATTAAAGCTACAAAAGTGATCCAGCCAAGAGCAGTGAGTGATTTTCTCTTTGTCTTGTTGTTTGATTTATTAGGTTGCCGTCACTAAGATGATGCGGATCTGACACGCATCCGATGTTCTCAACTCTTTACAGTTATTTAAGACTTTTAACTCATTTAAAACAATTTTGCATTTCTGTCTGCTCTCTGAAGCCACTTTACAGACATCGCACCAGTATGTATTGGAGTTCACTTTTGTGTCTTATCACGCTTGAATGGTTTAAAAGCACTTGAATGAATGACAGCGTGATCACATAATGTAACGCTAGCCAAAGGATGCCAGTAAAAAACGGAAGCTGCGTTAATTGCGTTAAATATTTTTAAGACATTAAAATGACAAAAAAAGTATTGCAAAATTAGTGCATTCATTTGTACATGCAAGCCACATGCTGTCTGCCTGCAGCACCCGGGGTGTGACCCGCTTTACTGTGTGCAGAGAGACAGTAGGAAGACAAGATATACAGTGACAAAAAACCCACCAGAATTGCCCGAAACACAGTGGAGCTGATGCCCTCTGCCACCTCATACTCTCCTTTTTCGTTGGGCCGGGTGAAATTGTGTTCCCGTCCAGATCCAAACATTCTACAAGAAAAAACAAACGTGTTTTAGAAACGAGAATGGAAAAGATTGATCAAAAATAGACAGATTACACATTATTTTAAGTCTGAGACAAGTTAAAGGGTTTGGTCATCTCATCGCCCTCATTTTTTTCTTTCTTTTTGAGATATTAGAGAGATATTAAAAGTAAGTCCCATTTGCTTTCCTTCTATGGACGACAAAAACAGCCCAGAGATTCTGGGAAATAGTCCCTGCTGAGACCTGCCATTAAGATCTAATCACTGGTTTACATCTAGTAGTAACTGTGGTTCCTGTGGGTTCTCAAAGAGTCTTCA
Organism: Scardinius erythrophthalmus; assembly: GCF_964197995.2. Classification (NCBI taxonomy): domain Eukaryota; kingdom Metazoa; phylum Chordata; class Actinopteri; order Cypriniformes; family Leuciscidae; genus Scardinius; species Scardinius erythrophthalmus. Next base: position 6,763,379 of record NC_138222.1, read on the forward strand.
ATTTAGTTTGATCAAATTTAAGGCCACAAGTCTTAAAAAGTGTCACAAAAATCTTCATTGTCATTTTACGTGGTCTTAAATTCTGGGGAAGGAAAAACAGGAATCACAAAATATCCTATAGTAATTATTAAACTGTAAAAGGCAACAATTGAATTACATAAATGTGTAATCTTCAAACATGATCATATCAGCAAAATCCAATATCGTACAACCTCTAATTTGTATGCATTATATTAGTACATTAACCAGTTTCAAAATATATGTATAGTTCAGTTCATAAGTTTACATTCCCTTTGCACAATATGAAATATGTTAATAAGCTTAAAAAAAAGGGAGGGATCATAGAAATATTCATAGTTACTAAGAAGATGCTAGAAAATCAAAGAAAGTGCAGGATATGAAGGATTGAACGATGGGCAGTTTAAATGCTCAGGACAAACGAGAGACTCTTGAACAACTATCACAAACATAAAACAGTCGCTGACCATCCAGTTGATCATCAACACAGTATAAAAGTTGATTTGTCGAGTGTAGACATCTGTCATTTGAAACAGCTTAACTCAGGACAGTACTGTTACATTTTTATGATCCCTCGTTTTGTTCATTATGAACATCTTGTATATTCTGCATGGGTTATGTAAACTTATGAGCTGAACTGAATAAAACATGTCTTTTTGTACATTGTGCAGTTAAATGTGTGACGGTTTAAGTAGAAGAATCTGAGATACATGATTTATTTTTAGATTGTATGGGTTTGTTCTGTAGGGACATGCTGTATTAATTTTATTTGTGCAGGTCTTAAAAAAAAAAGTTTGATATTAAAAATGTGTCTATATGCATGCATATAATTATTTATTTATTTTCTGGGACACCTTAAGTCAGATTAGCATTTCCACTGCAAATGCAATGTGGTCACAAATATTTTCAACATTTTCATACACGTTTTAAACGACATAAAGGGTGTTAAGTAGAAACAATCAAAATTATGAGGTGATCTTTAACCCTTTATCAGATGAGCGGTCTGCTCCTAACCTGCCCAGCATGGTGTTGGGCTGCGCTGTGAAAATCGAGGGGTCCACCACGAAGCGAGTGTTGTCCACAATGAGCGTGACCTTCTCTGATGTGCGGACGCTGCGGGCTCCATCTTTGACGTTCTCATAGACGAAGACCATTTCACCCATGCTCTTGTAGGTGCCCTCTGAACTGGACAAGCTACTGTTACGGCTGCTGGCCACCCCACTGCTGCTGCTGCTGGGAGAGATCCTCTGAGGCCTGGGGCTGCTGGGTCGAGATGAGCCGCCCTCGCGATCTGCCCACGTGACACACAACATGATGACAAACCACGGGACTTATATGAACAGCCAAATCGGCAGCTAAACGACAAAGAGAGTTTCTCACCGCTGTTGTGTTGCCGTGTGGGTGAGGTCACGTTGCGAATGCAGGGTGTGAGCTGGCCTTCTGCACGCTCGTGCGAAGAGTCCCGAGAACGGTCACTGGAACGCCTTCGATCTCTGGATCGGTCACAGCCACCGCTGGCACCATGCATGTTCATTTTCACCTGGACAGTCTCGAGTCCAGACTAACACATCTGGCCACTGCAGGAAGCGGAAAAAGAGAGAAACAACTCTGAATACAAGACTCAGTGTCAGAGTCAAGCGACTCGAGAGAGGAACAGACTCCCAGTGTAATTTAAGGTGGAATGGGTCCCACGTCACCATAGAGAGCTAATGTCACGATTGTTCACATCTCTGCATAGCAAAGCGGAGTCCAGTTATTATTACAGTTAACTAAAACCAGAAAGAAACATTTTTTTTAATTGAAATAAAATAAATTTTACTGAAACTAAATAACATTAAATAAAACATTTCACATTTTCATTTACTTTTAACTTGATGCACTAAAACTGACATTGAAATAAAAAAAATAAAAAAAGATATAAAAAAAACCAAAGGTTTAGTAAACAAAAATACTAAAGATAGATAGATAGAGATAGATAGATAGATAGATAGATAGATAGATAGATAGATAGATAGATAGATAGATAGATAGATAGATAGATAGATAGATAGATAGATAGATAGATAGATATTTTGACACATTCCCAAAACAGCCTTTAATGTAATTCACACCACCACATTTACATGACCCTTGTTCATGTCAGATGCTCAGGCTGGAGTGTAGCATATTAACAGTCAGTAAATACTAATATCCAAATAAACAGAGTGAATAGGGCAGCAGATGAGACCGATCGCACAGGGTGTGTGTACACACAGGGTGTGTGTTCGAACAGCTTCTGTTCCAGTTGATCAGGAAGTGCCTGGGGTAAATTCAGCTGGATCTCATGAGTGTAATACGCAGGAGAAACGGGCCCTGGTGTTTGTCATACAACTGAACAGACTGGTTGTGTGCATACACACCTGTAGAATATAAGTGAACAAAGCAGCACACTGTTGTACGACCATGGTTTTTGGACTTGTCCCATGCTAAAGTAAGCATACAGTACCGTGGTAGATCAAAGTACCATTCTATTACAATCTGATACACTCTGCCATGGTAAAGACACGTTTGAAAGTCAAATTATGTGTCAAAATATGTAATCCTAAAACGCATTAGATAACCATTAGAGTGCCCCTATTATGTTTTTTTTCTGAATATTCTCTTTCATGCAGTGTGTAGTTATAGCTGTTTGTGAATGTAAACGTTCTGCAAAGATGTAAAGTCAAAAGTGCATGATAAATAAAGTTATTGTAAGAAAGAATCAACTCTGAACAGCCTAAACGTGTCCTGTCTCTAATTCAAATCCCACTGTGTTACGGTTCTACGTCACTAGATAAGACATTTCCAGTTTATTTGGACCAGCTTGCTCCTCAGAATCACAACCTGTAAGAATGAATAATTGTTGATGTATATATATTTTCTGCTGGCTGTTCAAAATACGCAGTTTTGTGTTTTATATTGGGTAGGTCTCCGGCTAACTCACGTTATTACTGTCTTACTGAAATACTTCTGCTAATCAGTTGTGAGCCACTATTACCTAAAACTCTGTCTATTAATTCAGAATGTCTGTCATTCTTACTACTTTGAGTAAAGATTAAGCATGGAGCCAAGATTTGTTTAGCAAACTTTAATGTTACATAGTGCTCGGCTAACATATGCGCTGTTATTGATACGGTTCCTGCATGTGCACTGCAATAACTTAGAAATATAGGCTAAGCTACACATCGGTTTGTTGATGAACATACACTTGTTAAAGGAACACGCCGACTTTAGCTTATTCACCGTATCCCCAGAGTTAGATAAGTCCATACATACCCTTCTCATCTCCATGCGTGTCGTAACTCTGTCTGATGCACCCACCGCTAGCCTAGCTTAGCACAAAGACTGGATGTAAATGGCTCCAGCTAGCATACTGCTCACAATAAGTGACAAAATAACACCAACATTTTCCTATTTACATAGGTATACATTTGTATAGTCACAGCGTGTGCAAATAACAAGGTCACATGAGACACAGCCATCTTCTAACCGCATACATACTGGGAACTATATTCTCAGAAGGCGAAGCACTGCTACTTGGGCGGACTTATCTAACTCTGGGGGATACGGTGAATAAGCTAAAGTCCCAAAAAGTCGGCGTGTTCCTTTAATGCTGATGGTGAGGATGAGGAATTACAGCAACATCTCATAGTGTGCCTCAAACTGAGTAGCGTATCAGTGAGAAACGATGAGAATCAGGCGAGTAATTCTGTTGTAGGAGACTCCACAACAAAATTATGAGCTTTTAAAATAACACAATAGGGGCACTTTAAGACGGGATATGAATCAGACATTTGTCTGCAGAACCACTCCCTCTGTGCACAGCACTTCTGGGGGTTTTAATGTTCAGGAAATTCCAAAGATAGTTGTCCATTTAAACCAGTCCCTTAAAATAAACCAAATTCAGAGAGAGAGAGAGAGGGAGGGAGAGAGACCACCCCTTTCTTTCTGAGCCGTGCACTGACCAATTAACATAGCTGAGGACTTCTGATAAACCCGTGGCCAGTTTGTCATTCTTACATTGTGCCAAGTAAGTACCATAAGCTAAATATTCAATTCTAGATAAAGAGTCAGTGCAGTAAATACAAATATTGTTAATGTCAAAAAGCCTGCAAAGTCTCAGTTAAAGCCAAAACCACAAGGTTAAGTGACAGACACAAGTAGATAAACGAGTTGATTTAGTAAACACTTACAAGGAAGAGAATTGCTTCATTTATCATCCTGAGCAGTGTGTGAGTAATCTGAACTCACTTCACTAAACTCATGTGATTCTGGTCATGTCCTCAAGTCCCCACAATGTAACATAATGTCAATAATTAACCACCAATTAACTGCTTTATCACATCAGTCTCTTTTACGTTACATTCCTTTGCTATCAGAAATGTTCGGCCATGCAAATAAAGTTTTTGGACACTTGAGGCCATCATTAAAACATTTCTATGTCACTGCTTTAGATATAACATGTTTAAGCATATATATATATATATATATATATATATATATATATATATATATATATATATATATATAGGGAATATATATGTTATGTTTTGAAGGTATTTTTTAATATATATTTTTTTACAGTAAAGTTTTAGAAACAACACCAACTAGTTTTATTTTTCGTACACATAATAAAATGACTACAGTGTTAATAAGAATCATTGCTTTTATTGGTAACACTTTCCAATAAGGTTTCATTAGTTAACATTAGTTAACTACATTAGTAAACATGAACTAATAATGAACTGCACTTCTTTGTTAATCAACATTTACTCATAAATTCAACATTTACTCATAAATTATTAAACATTTACTCATAAATTATTAAAATCAAAAGTTACAGACTATTTGTTAACATTATTTATTGCACTGTGAACTAACATGAACAAACAGCAGTTTTTGTATTAACTAATGTTACAAAGATTTAAAAATACAGTAATAAATGTATTGCTAATGGATAGTTCATAATACATTAATGTTAACAAATGAAACCTTATTCACACTTTGTGTGTGCGTGTGTGTGTGTGTGTGTGTGTGTGTGTGTGTGTTTCAGGATCCAGAGAATTAGCCCAAGCGTCAATATATTGTTTAGGGCCACTGAAGTATCATGTTTCATAATGTTATTGAAATGGTTTTTAAGAACTCTTCTGATTTGATAAACAAAAGCGATAGAACTGACATCCATCCAACTAATCAATGACTGATGGTGTGTCATCCTGCCAGAGAATCGATGCATGACAAGAAAAAGAACAAAAAAAACGCTAACGCTATCTGACACACTTCACTCATTAATTAAACAGGGATGTATACATAAATGTGTGATTATATGTCTGGTTTGGCGTAAAGCAGTGAGATCATTTTTACACACAAAACCTCAGCGGACGTTACAGAACTATTAGCTAGCCCCCGAAGCTAACCAACAAAACAACAGCCGTTTAGATTAAAAATTATACACATTCTTACCTTTTTACAGTATCGTGAGCATAGTTTGTGAAATAATTTAATACTGGTGTTCTCCCGTAAGGTAAAATGAAAAGAAGAACCATTAAAATTTGAAGAGGACCATCAGCTTTTCCTGAAAATGCGAATTTGATCTCCACCAACTGCTGACAGGAAACGCGACTTCACTAAAGTATCGCGAGAACTGTGTGACGTGGTCAATGAGTTTTGTTTTGTTTTTAATTGATCAGATGAAAAGTTGCTAACAATAAGAAAGAAAGAAAGAAAGAAAGAAAGAAAGAAAGAAAGAAAGAAAGAAAGAAAGAAAGAAAGAAAGAAAGAAAGAAAGAAAGAAAGAAAGAAAGAAAGAAAGAGCAACACAAATTGTCTTAGTTTGTTGTGTATAATATAGTGTACATATAAACATATCCAGTTGGTCCACATTTTAGTGCAATTGCTGGATGTCTAAAAAAAGTACAAATCTTTCTTTAAAAAACAAACAAACAAACATTTAAATAGTGACACAGTAGCGAAACCAGTGACTGAAGGCATATAGGCCCACTACAAGGTTAAGACATTGTCCTTTGTATGTCCTACTCTGAACATTATACTTTAATATCTAAATAACAACAGATATTTACAGATAAATAAAAGTACCCTTTGAAAATAAATAAATAAATAAATAGACATAAGTAAAGCAGCGCACTTTCTTTCTCCAAGTACAGCAGAATATTTTAATTGACACTTACTGTGTCCTCCTCCTGCACTGATGCTACTGAGAAAACACTTTTCATTATTTAGAGTTCATTAGCTTTTCCAAAACATCAGTTCCAGATCCAGGTCGCACTTTCCCCCTTTCTTATACGTCTGATAGATGGGCCGTTGTTTTTCCCCTTTTGCTCCTTTTGGGAGTCATTTAATGAGGGGATGAGGATATTGTTGAGCTTCAGCTGAAGCCAGTCCTGTCTTTCTAACATCTCCTTGTGCTCCCGGACGTTGTGCATGAGCTGAACTTCACTGATTGACCTCTTGCTGAGATGGAGACATGGAGACATGGTCAGATTTGAACTGAGATCACAAAACAACCAACATCTCAGACCAATATGTTGCATCCTATTCTCTCTTACCTGAGTGGTGCCCCCTCCAGATACATCAAACTGCAAAGACCCCACAGCACAATGATAAGCACGGGTTTCTCCAAAGAACGTATGGGTAACATAGTGATACCTGTTGGGTGAGTTATAGTAAAGAGACTTTTCATTTCTTCTATAATGTCTATGACAGCGAGGCAATGGCCTCTAAACTTACCAAGTCTTTATTTGACTGCTTTTGTATTTGGTAGCTGCTGTACTGAGAGGGTCCATGTGTTGTCCGGTGTCGTATTTGTGTGTTGGGACTACCCTTCCTCTTTTTATATGCACAAGCCCCCTCCCGTTGGTCATTGATGAGCTATCTGCATTATTGATGGTGATGTCATCCATGCTTTGATGGAGACCGGCATGCACATGACGACACATGACTACCATCGCCCCCCCACTAATTCAGTTTTCAACACCTTGGTCGAGACCGCTGTGATCGCAGCGCTGTAGAACTAGTGCCATGTACGGCTATGGCGGTCAGGCTGCGTGCCACCTTCGACAAAGTAAATACATGTTTCATTATATGATGTTCAGAGACTCAAAACACAGTTTCTCACACACTCTTAAAACTAATCAGCAATTATTATTCTTAATTATTAGACCCAATATAGATCTTAAATGTTTATTTGTATATATTTTAATTAATTGAATTTTTCTGTGGAATATGCATAGAGAAAAATAAAAAGATTCAATATGAATAAATATTTTTTTATTCTAACTGGCCACTGCAAACTTTTCTGTTCATTGAATCTGATGCATTAGTGGCACTGTTGTGAAACAACAAACTCAACCTGTCTACTGAAAAACTTTGATATTTTTGATCATATAGCCAACATCTTTTCCCAGCTTCTCATTTATCATATGAAAATGATTCCCTAACTTAATTAGGAAAACAGAGAGTAAATTCTATAACTCATTTCTCATGTTTTTTTTTTTTTTTTTTATAACACAACACCATTTTATGATCATATGATTTATTGATTTATTGTTGTATGCCATTCCGGGATTCGGTCTTTGTTTATCAGGTCAGACTGAGGAAATAAGACAAAGGTTTGGTGCCAAACATCATGGTGCAAGCATGGTCCACCTGAAGTTTAAGTGATCTATGGGAGGTGTATAACCTTGTCATACTCCCATGGGACACATTAGGTAACCATGAGAGAAGTTTTCTAAATGTGGAATAGGAATGGCTATGTCATGACACATGCAGTAAGTCCTAGAAAGGAACCAAACTGAAAGAACCAAAACAAATGTCTATTATATCACTGAAAAACTCAAGGGATGTTTGCTATTATATAGCCAACACTTTTTTTTTTAACAGATTGAATCATAATTTAAATAATTCCCCAGTAACCGTGTCAGCACTACTCAGAATCTCAGAATTAAGAACTTAATAATAATACTTTATAGTAAATATTAATTTGCTTAGCATCAAAAAGTGGTTCACAATACATAATAATGATAGGTACAATAAAAACCCATAAAGCATAAAAAAATGAAATATAGAAAACAATTATATAGTTTCTATAGAAATTCTATAATAACACAATCCAAATTACATTGAAAAAATCTTTAAATATTGGTAAATGCAAGACTATACAATTTTTAATGAGACGTAAAAATAAAAATAGAGATATCACAGAGGCTGTTCAGTATACAGTAGTCAACATTTGAAGTGGATCAAAAAAGTTAAACCTACAACAAGTTCAAAATTGTTTCAAATTCATGTATAACTTTGATGAAAGGTTTTGATCCACTTCAAATGTTGACTACTGTATATGTAAATCTTACTGACTTGGACATGCTGGTATAAATCTATAAGTTTCACTATAACCTTGAAACTCAGAGCATGTCTAACCTATTTTTTCTGTATTTAGCTAAAGAAAGTGTACATTTTCTTGCATAGCAATAAGAAATGTACATGTTTGATGTTACGTGTTCTTGAATCACATAGTTGAGTGGAAGTATACACGTAAACAATATTGGTCCCAGCACGGAGCCTTGGGGAACATCACAAGTGATTGATGAAGCAGTTCACAGCACAGGTATCTATTCGATTGATACCACTGTTTAATATATAATAATTAAAAGAATATTCAATAATTATTAATGAGAGCTTAATAATTACAAAATTACAGATTTGGGTTAAGTCAAGACGTTACCCTCAAAAACACATGTTTGTTGAAGCCTGCCATTGCTTAGACAAGGTCTAGGATCTCTTTTAAAGGTTGTGATGAGTGTCATGAAGTATTGTAGTTATTACAGTGTCAGATGAGCACAATATATCACACACATTGTCTCTTGTTTTTTTTTTCATTGCGCCAACCAACAAAGAACAGAAAGCATATGTAAGCCGTGTTGCTCTGCAAAAACAAACACAAATGTCAATTTTACATTACGGGAAAAAAATAGAATTATTTAGCAGCACATTGGCATATCATAATCATTCCTTTCTAACATATTTTTCTGCTTTCTTAATGCTTTATGGATATTAAACAATTGGTAATTTTGGACATAGTTAAAATAAGAAAATAACTTACTTGTTGCAAGATGCATCTCATGTAAATATGCTCCAATTAAAGTGGCAACAGGCACAGACAACTTACCTCATGTCATACATTAATAACTTATGTGTTTATGTACCTGAGAGAGGATTGGTATGTAGTACAGACTTAACTCAGCGCTGCACATGTTGAGTCAACCCAAGCAAGCTGTTCTCATTACCTCATGTGGTTACAATGCTTGTCATCTCACTAATGGCATGTAGCAGCAGTAGTGTGCGGGGAACCGCTTAGGATTAAGGTGAAGAATTGCTTACAAACCATTAACAGGGGTCACCCCCATGTAACAATGACAGACATGCAGCATGAAAACCACGCAGGTCTTATTTAAAATGGGCTATAGACATAAAGACGTTTAACCTTTGGCTGAAGCCAGGCCTTAGTTGGGCCTGACAATAATTGGTGAGTTATTTTTAGCTGGGCATGTGTGAGAAATCGAAATTATGAATATGCAACCCCACATGCATTTCAGCTATTCTTTGTTAGACATAAATAATGAATGGCTGCAGACGAAACATATTAGTCTGTAAACGTCTTACAGCTGAAAGTGATTTTATAACCTTGTGCTGCTCTAGTTCACTAGAAAAAGCCTGGGCCCTGCATTTGTGTAATGGATTATCACATTTTTAGAGATCGGAGGATGTTGGGATATTTTATGGACTTCCCATGATCCTTTTGCCATTATCTTGTTTATTTTTATTTGTGAGCTGTTTGCTATGGAAGCTTGTTTCCACCACAGAATAAAAACATTTTAAAAGATAGGCTAACTAAAGGTGACTTTTTATCTCACAATTGCGAGTTTAGGCCTACATCTAGCAATTCTGGCTTTATTTCTCAGAATTGCAAGATATAAAGTCAGAATTGCATGACAAAAAGTCGCAATTGCCTGTTATTAAGTCAGAATTGCGAGAAATAAACTCGCAATTTTTACTTTTTTCTCTCAAAATTGCATATCTCACAATTCTAACTTTATAACATGCAATTGCAACTTTATATCACACAATTCTGACCTTATATCTCCCAATTATGTTTTATAAATTCAAAATTGTTTAATAACAAGTTCTATTTTTTTGGCCAATGTAAAGGCCCGTTTGGACCAAAAGTGAAAAGAATAAGCCTCAGACTGAAGGAAATGCACATTCACGACTGTACAGTAGAGTAGGGATGGGCAAATGAAGCCTCATAAAGCACTGAGCCTTTCCCTGAATGTTTCGGGAAAAGATTCGAACTTTCGAAGCATCAAGAGTGTCGAAAACAGCGCCATCTTTTGGCAGGTCAAATTTATAGCAGCCATGTAAATGAACAACTGAGTGCGCAGCGCCGTTGTTTTGTCCATTAAGCACAACTAAAAGCCTGACAACGCTAAATGTTCAGTTTTCTGATAATATTATTAACATATCAAAGCCATTACATATTTAAAACAGTAATATCCTATACTAAACCTAAACTAATCTTGACAAACTATATATCATTTGAAAGCTTACAATCTCTAGTTTTCATATTTTCAAAATAAATTACAGAGGAGCCGTAATTTATCAATTTGCAACAAGCATATTTTCATATTCCTAAGGCGTGTCAGACCTTTATTTTGAAATAGCAATGAACATGAAAATTCATGAAAGAATGGTAGAAACCTCAGTTTTTTTACTGAAAATATTTTAAATATAAAGAAAAAAATAATAGATTCACCATTTGTGATGTGGCAGCGAGCTATAACGTGCACATAGGCTACGTGTTCTTTTTATGTGTTTCTTAGAGGTTGAATTCATATCAAAATCTGCCAAACTTCCCATATTACTTCTGAATAGAATGTCTACTTCATAAATTGTATGAAAATTGTGGAAATAATGGTTCAGATTACTCAAACCACATATGGAAATGGAGGCGCCCTTATATCAGGGCTGGACTGGGACAAAAAATCGGCCCGGGCATTTTGGCCCAGACCGGCCCACTGTATGATCATAAACACCACCCATCTTTGCATGCCCTTAATTATATGCATACCAACTCCTATTCATTAAAACCACTAATGTCATGTAATGAGTGAGTATAGGAACGAGTGAGAGTTAACAGATGAAATAAGTAAAAATTTGACATTTATTAATACAGTTGAACTATACTACACAGTGATGAATCCTGAAACAAGCTATAAGCTGCATTGGCATAGCAATACAAGTGTTTCTTACAGGATTTTTGTTAAAACTATGGTGGTGGGACCTCGGTCCTTTTAGGGTGGTTTGGGGGTATGCCCCCCCGTGAGAAAATTTTGTGCATTTTAATGTTAAATTCATCAATCTGGTGCACTTTGAGAGTTCAAAATTAAAAGCTCCAACCCATATTCAGTGTGCAAATTAAACAAAGAAAAATTCAAACCTCTTTTAGTTTCAGTGTCTATTTACATTACACCTAGGCTACTACATAATAATACTAGTTATAATATTAATCCAATGACAGTAATAGCCATATTTTGTAAAACAAATGCACTAAAAAATAAAGGAAACTTTCATAATTAGTGTTGTACCAATTTCTATAGATAGATAAGCACATGATCTTTTATTTTGACGCAAACTGCATCAAGCTTTTATTTTGGCGGAAAACATGGTTTACAAACGCCTCTCGTTAAATTTCTGGTGAATTGCGGTAATCGTCAACTATGCAGATGTGGACATAATCTGTAACTGGGTTATGGGTTCCTACACTCATGATATAGCCTAAGTGTTTTGAAAGTAGTTCTGCTTACCGCAGGCTCTACACTTTCTCATCTCTCTCCTGATCCTCCGTCCTCACTATCATCATCTGCCACAGGAGCTGATGAAGGTCAGAAAACATTTATTTTTGACACATAAAGCGTCTGCTTTAAGGGCCTGGTTCTATTTTTTCAGGCTATTTCTCTGCACTTTCCTTGCGTTTCTTCTCCATCTCGCTGACTATTTTGACAGATACACACTGACACTGCTGCACGCTCGCTCACTCGTTTAAAGTTGTGATTGGGCCAGCCCAGTGTCAATCATCAAGAAAAGAGCCAATGGGCCGCTGATCTGCGTGTTTCATGGGCTGGTCTGTCAGAAAAAAAAAAAACTAACGCTGACTTTTTTTGACCAATGCATTACACCGGCACAAACCCAGCGCCGCCAATTAAGCAAAACAAAACAAAACAAAACGAATGGGTCGCCGATGTACAAATTTTATGGGCCGTTAAAAAAAAATAATAATAATAAAAAGTATGTATGAGTAGCCTATGAGATGTATCGGCCCAAAAAGCACGTCGGTCCACCGGGAAAATGCCCGGTATGCCCAATGGCCAGTCCAGCCATGTCTTATATGGTTGTCACCTAGTGAAAATGTTTGGTACTGCGCCCAAACAAAATCTTTAGCTAATTTTTTTAGATATCAACCTAAAATTTTAAACACAACTTGTTCAGATTTTTGGCTTTGATTTTTTTTTTTTTGCAGTTTTAGAGTCCCCCAGGTTTTAAAAATATATATTTTATATACAATATTAATATTTTTTTTTTTATATTGTACATTTTCATAAACTCAAACTTCTATACCTTTTTTTTTCTGTTTCACGTTCTTAATTTATTTCACTTCTTCAAAAATCTGCCAAATGTCTTCTTTAAAACAAGACCAATTTTACGTCTATACTCCAAAAAGCATTCTTTAATTACAACCATTTAAGTTTGAAATGTGCATTTTCAGGTCTATAAAAAAAAAATTATATATATATATATATATATATATATATATATATATATATATATATATATATATATATATAAATGTTTGTAAATGGAATTAAACTGTGCAAATGTGATGTTTATCTAAAGCCATTTTGCTAGTAGGCCAGTGGTAGAATTGGATCACTGAAGACATTGATTGAATCCTTGTTCAAGTGATATGAGTAAATTAATGCTCACATTTATTCTAGAACTAAAATTTAATATCATGTTTACACAGCGCGCACAACGCCTCTGCACCTTTGAAAAAGTAACAAATATGATTTGTTGTAAATTTAAAAGTAACGCATCACTTTACTAGTTACTTGAAAAAAAGTCATCTTATTACATAACTCATGTTACTTGTCATGCTTCGCCCCAGCACTGATTGTAACTGCATTTACAAAATATTTGTTTTTCTTTTATCAAAATTCAACTGCAATTGAGTAGAGATATTCATAAAAAACATAGAGATAACCAGTGGTAATATTTATGCAACTGGAGTTTTGTCCCTAAACCTACCTTAAAACTACTGAGTTATAACCCTTAACTTCCTTCATTCTCCCTTACCTCGTGGATACTGTAACCTTGAATGGTGATTTGATGTTACAACAATCACAAAATGGAGTTTTCATATCAATACACTGTTTCTTCCTCATTTAGCACACTGACTTTTGACACGGGGAATCATTGAAATTATGATTCAATCTTGTTAAAACAGTGTTGGCTATAGCAAGGTGTCATTGATATAATAGACACTTTCAGTGTTTAAATTGTCATAATGGAGCAATTGTTTATACCCCCCCACACACACACACACACACACACATACACACATACACACACTTTTTTTTTTCTCAAGGTCAGACATACTATAGCTTGAATTTTATTTCTAAGCCTCTGCTTTACTGCATCTGAAACAAAAATCAAACTCTTTTCACTTCATGCAATATTTCAGTATGATTTATAATGCCTTTCTAAAAATAAATGACTTGTAAAATGTCCACAAGGTGTCAGTATATGATAATATGTAAAAATGCTCTTGGCTCAAATGATTGATTAATTAGTAAAAACACATCTTATCAACAACTCAACAATTAGTCATGTGTATGAAAATGAATAGTGCTGATGTAAAAAATGAAATAATAATGTTTTGTTTCTAGTGATGTGTATTGTGCTTGAATGTGCACTTGTAGTGTACTTCAAATTTTAAAAGTAGATTTTTAGAAAACTGTCCTTGCAAATAATATAATATCACTGAAGTAAAAGGTAGTGTGTTATTCAATATTACATTACAAAATTACAACTTCATAATTGCAAATGTTAAATTACTTGAGAAACAAGTTTCAATATAAATGACTTTAGTTTTCCATAAATGGTTGTTGTTCGGCAGTACACTTTAACCATATTTCAAAGGCAATAGGAGTAATTATAAAATTACACATATAAATGTACTGAAGTCTTGCTTAAGTGGGTTAAAACAGCATTTTATTATAAATTCAATAGTACAATTTAACTGAATTGCAGCTGACACTGAAACATTTAATTCAGTTCATACCTAAGTATATTTTTAAAGCATGATACACTTGTTTTTCCACAAGGGTACATTTCAGTTATAGTTTTCTTTTGTTTTAATATCACTTGAAGGAATGCCTGTGCTGAATAAAGTTAGAGAGAGACAAAAAAAAAAAAGACAAGTCAAAAATTCAAGTCCGTCGTCTTTCATCCAGGACCCTGTCAGACTCTGTATCACATGGTCTTCCACAGTCACACTCTTCTTGCGAGTGAGCATGACCTGTTCTGCTCCACAGAGCTGGGTTGTGTCCATGCATAGGGTATTAAACAGATTCCTGACAGACACGCTGTCTGCTAATCCTCAGGAAGAAATGGAGAAAGTCTATCAAAGGCTGAAACATAATGCTTGGATTTCACATAATGAGCAACTGCATGCATTTTTCCTCGTGATTACTGGCCACTGTAATGGGATTATACTCAATGATGCCATTCAGATCAAGATGGAGCAGCTATAATGAAGGGAAGACAAAACTCACGTCCCATGTATATTAGACATGGGTCATACATATACATCACCAATTAGACGGAGCTCTCTGTTCATTACAGCTGCTTTCAGTGTTTTTATGTCTGTTAATGTTCATGAAATACTTTTTCATGTAGACTGTGTATTTGCGTTATTTGCATACCCTAACAGAAAGCCGGCTTATTCTTAATTGCATCCATCATGGGTAAGAATCCAGTGCTATTATTTGATGAGATCTGTGATTAATTTCAATGAAAATAACAAGCCCTCTGACAATACTCACGCTTTCACTTATACATAGTGAATCAGCCAAGAAGTCCTTATTAGCATTTACATTTTTTGGTGGTGGGTTGTAATCACTTGACGAGATTATGTTGTATTAGATTTAAAGTGACAGAAAAACATCAATGGAAAACAAAAGTAAGTGTGAGTAATGAGCCACCATTGTTGCTGCACTGACAGACACAAGCCGCTGTTTCATTCGCTTTCACAGTCGAGAGGTTTTAACTCTGCGTGTTTCTTTCCATTCTTTTGACGCTCCTTCAAAAGTCATTCATGCTAGAACGCACTGAGCTCTTCCTCCTCGTTTACCAGCTTAATATCAACCCATAAGAAAGGAAAATCACAAAGGAGATCTCTAAAATATCTCAATTGCTTCTGCTAGACACCAATGATTTTAAATGGGCACCTTTGAGTCTCTTGCTTTTCTTCTGGGGGGAAAAAAACAGTAGACAATTCAACATGAACTTAAAGTCCCCCGTGGTGAAAATCCAGCTTTTAATGTTGTTTATATGTCTATGTGGTGTTTTTAATATGCTTTAAGACAAACCATGTGCAAATTCATAAGTCGACACCATTGCTGAGTATTTTCTCTTTAAAACTGCAGTGAACCAAAGACAGTCTCAAAAACACAGTTTGAAATCGCTGGTGTTTCTGACGTCACAAACTAGCTTGTAACCAATCAGGTCAACGTGTGATCGTCAACGAGTGGATCTCTGAGCTGAGTGAGTGAGTGGAGGCGGGGCTCATTTGCATATTCATAGAACCGTATACAGGCAAGGGTGTAAAGTTACACTATTTTAAGGCATCAAGAATTTTTTTTTTTCAAGAATAAAACGTTTAAATGTGTAATTTTGGTGATCAAAGATGAGTTTTAAGGGATACAATTATTGACTACTTTAAACATTTCTCATCCAATTCTTTCAGAACAAATGAGTCATCGTACAGCTTTGTCAACAACTGTCACATTTGTGTCAACTTTTATTGCTCCAAATATACTTTGGAGAAACATCTAACACTATGTGTTCAAATGGAAAATAATAGAGAATGCCACAAAGTCAAATAATTCAATGAAATGAAATGTCAATAAAAAAGTAAATTAATCCGACTTTTACATCCTCTCTTATGTGAGACAAAATATTGGTTGAAAGAATATAAAACAGTGGCTGAGTGGAGCCAAAACAATAAAATAAAATGTATAAAATCCTTAATGGAAGAAGGAGCACATGGAGTAAAATAAATGTATCTCCATGAGGGGTGCATATAGCCACATGTAAAGTGTTTGAATCCGAGCATAAAGCTAATATTGTTTTTAATTAGATTCTGGGGACAGATTAAGAAGGAAACTGCCACATTAAACATTAGTCTGTTATCCTGCAGGAAACCTTTAAAGAGAGGAATCACTCTCTCTTATATGAGATGTGATATGATGTGGGAAATCATTACATGGCAACCCGCAGTGAGCAATCAATGCAGTTTAAAGAACCATGATACCATGTGTGGAAAATAAATGGACTATGGGGGGAAATGTGGCGACTAAGGCTGTCATATAATCAGGTAATCAGAGCAAGGACAATTCAACACATTTTTGTTGAATTGATTCTGAATATTAAAGGTGCACAATGCAGAACCCCCAAGGAACGGCGAAAATGAATAAAAGTTTTTGGCATTTTACTGCCTCTAGTTTTTAATTTAAAACAAATCATAATAAGCACACACTCAAAACCAGTTTTTACAAAGATATTCATCACCCGTTAATGAAACCTTTAGTTATTTTTAAAGCAGTGGTCAGGTGGAGGACTGAATGCACAGGTCTGACCGTGTCAAAACTTAACAGAGACACTCACTCATATGAAACATGAGTGGATTACCAGAACCAATAGACATTTAAAATCCTCCAGTCTTCCCTGAAAAAGCCGGCTTTTATACCCCAGGCAAACCAGCTCTGGGTTTGATTGATAGATTTAAATTAGATTAAACCAAGCAAACACATTCACCACATGTTAAAGTTTTATTGCGGTCACACCCAAAATGAAAGCACACAACGGATAGTAATGAAGTATTCACAGAGAAATACTCTGCCTTTGTCCTTACATGAACTCAGCCTTACTTCTGTGGAAAAATCAGATGATTGGTTCTGCTTCAGCTTGTGCAAATCAACAACAGATTTCATGCAATACATGACCTCTAATTTCCTCTCAGGGGTGTCAGTTTTTGAAAGCATTTTGAAGCTTTCTGACTGTCCCGTATCACTGCCTAATCATCACCATGGCACCAGCACGACGTGTTCCATCATTCGCTGATTTAATCAAATTCAGTGTGATATCTGGCAGAAACCAGCAAACGTGCGGTCTGTGGATACAAATTAATCGTCGTTATAAGTCAGTCCGCAGGACCTGTTAGTCTCTCATTTGAACAGCAATAGGAAAATGTATTGGTAAAAAAGAAGATAAATATACAGTAAGCCCACCTATTTCGACAGCCCAGACTGCGAGCATGAGTGTCACCGAGTGGGTGTTAACAAGGGAGTGTGAGATTCCTCGTCCTCACTGCACTTGTGAAGTTTACACGCTGCAGTCTGATGTGACAGGCCTCCGTAATCACCTTATGGGTTGTACTACACCACATCAGTGTAAATACCATCCCACACAGAAGACAACACCGCTCAAAGAAAGACACTGCAGAAAGATTCTTGCAAATTAAGCTTGCATTTTGTACAATGTGTGCAATATACAATGGATATAAAAATTCTACTTTTTTATGATGTAAATAATGAAACAAAGATAAATCATATGCAATGCCATTGAAAAACCAAAGTGACACATTTTATTGATGCTTTATAAGCTTTTTTGGGCCAATAGCTCTTGTATAGCATGCAACCAAAAATATGTCAGAATAATCTTAAGAAAAGCTGAGATTTATTTGGAATTAGTATAAGTCACTTCAGATATAGACAGGTATGAACTATTTCACATGAGCTAGATGATTAAGTCATTCTGAACCACACATAACCAATTATGAAAGGGTGTGCGCACATATGCATTTAGGTTATTTTAAGGTGTTTTTTAATATTATATCTTTTTTCTATGGTTTTCAGTGATATTACATAGGTTGTACTTTCTGATATGATTTATCTTCCATTTTTCATCACAAAAATTTCCACTATATGCAGGGCTTAATTTGAGCCGGAACACGCCGGAACATGTTCCGTCACCTCCGACATTGGATCCGGAACCTTTTTTATTGGATCCGGCACCTCCTGTCCTGTGTCACTAAAATTAATTGCCTAAATGAAAAAAAATAAAATTACTGTTTGTGTAGTGTTCAATGTTTGTGACACATGATTTGCGCGCTTGTTGTACGAGTTGAGATTGCTGTTAGCCTCGATCGTTTCACTCAGGGGAAAAATGTCAAAAAGACAGGAAAGTTTGCTTAACTTTTTCAAATACGCTGACCAGTCAGATCCCAAACAAGCAAAAATCGTTTCCGCTGATGGACACAGTAGCCTAGTATCGACATAATATCTTGTTATTTCGACATAATAAGGGGACATTCTAATCTGCATTAAGCCACATTAAGCGTTCTTATAGGCTAATGGTTTTCTATGGGAGGAAAATGCTTAACGTGTAAATGCGTTCATATTATGGGCTCATCTGATTTTTTTGTACATAGCATACCCTATTTGTTAGGATTTTAGTATCATAATGATTAATAAATGCAAGCAAAATTATCCGTGAACTTGATTTGAACAAATGCCTTTCAACTTGTGCAAAATTCAGAATTAAATTAATGTGCAGAAATTTGTACAAATAGAGAGTATGTAGGCCTACTATACTATTGTAGCCATTAAAAAAGCGCATTTAGTTTCATATTTGTTAAAATATTATAATGTTATTTTTTTTTTTTCCATTTATGTTGATTTATGAAAAGTGAACAGCACGACCAGAGTAAGATAGGATGCGCAATATGAGACATGGAGCGGGTCAGACATGATTTTGACCGTTGAAGTTGAAGTTGTTTTGTAGAAAGCCTTTCTTTAAAGTGAATTTCGTTTTGTATAAATTGTATCTTAATTTTAATAAATTTTTCATCAACTAATTGCCTGTAGGCTATTTAATGAATAGGCCTACGAAACAAATATAACGGAGGCGCCCGCGCGCTCACTTGCATTGCACGTGAACTAGAGCACATCCTAACTTAACGAAACTCAGTGTATGCCTCACACAGACATGACAAATACATCAAATACACAAAGCTTGAAATGTCTTTAAACGAAATAATTCAAAACGAAAAAAGAAAAAGGCTACTCTCTGATTATGTAATCCATTAGGCCTATTTATGTGCATTTCTCTCTATAAGCGCGTTCACACGGAGATGGCGATCGTCAACTTCATCTTTGCAGCCGAGTCGACACTTAGAGAAAACACTTGTTTATTAATAAAAATCAATACACGTGTCACCGGATTTACAGATGCACGCACACATATTATTTCGAAATAACGAGATATTGTGTTGAAATAACATTATTATTAATAATAGCCTACATCTTTTAGAATAGGCCTATTTAAATGAATGCTGAATGTTGCGCTTGTTCAATTTAATACAATTAAAACTTTAATTGTGATCATTAACATAACTGAATATTAAATATTTAGTGGCCAAGTTTTGCGCAGCTCCCCGTCAATGATCTAGCACCCCCTCAGCACATGCGTTAAAAATTCTCTGGCGCTGTCCCTGCAGAGAAGCTATAGGCAGTGTATTTTTGTTGTTGTTGTTGTTGTTGTTGTTGTTGTTGTTGTTGTTGTTGTTGTTGTTCGTTACCTCCAACCCCCGCTTTGAGTCGCCGGATCCACCCCCCTCTGCGCTCCGGGACCTCCCACTTTATAAATTAAGCACTGACTATATGACTATGGGGGAAAAGTCAAATGAACAGTTATAGTGATTATTGATAGATGAAAATGGTTAAATGCTGTTCTGTCATGACAACTCTCGGAGGGTTTGGCTCTCTGTTCTTTCTTTTGATATATTGCATGTTCAGATATTCATTCTGGGATCCATGAAAGAAAAGAGTTTTACACCAAATGGTGAAGCTTCATCTTCCTTCCAAAAGATGTCACTTTAGCTCTTTAAAGCTCCATATTTCCGTATGAGGGTTATTTAACTGCTGCTTGTAATAAATCATATTTTGCCTTCCAACCAGTTGTTCTATCACAGCTTAATATAAATCAACAGGATTATTCTTAACAGTGCTTTATGCATTTGTTCTCATCTGAACAAAATGAATAGGACTACATAAAGGAAAGAAATAAATACAAGTGGGGTCTCTTTAACAATATACAATATTAACAATTAACCTTATTCAGAGCAGCACCATGACAGGTGTGAAAGTGAGGCTGTGAGGGATAGACTTGCCGTGTTTCCAATAGCATTCGCTGTAAAAAGCTGTATAAAGCTCCGAGATTACTTACAATTTTCCGTAGTTTATATTGTCGCAAGTTTTTTGTCAACTGAAATTTCTTGGAAAGATATGTTCCAGTGTTTTATGAGCAGAACAATCCAAAAACACATTGAATAACAGTACAGCCCATTGAAGAGATGCATGTCTGTCCCTCACAGCCTCGCTTTCATTCCCATTAAAAATCAAAGATGGCACTGCTGTGAATAAGGTCTATAGCCTAGCTAGAAAATGTTAGCCTGGGTTTCCCCATGCTGCCTTGCGCGCAGCGCGATTTTATTCACGCTACTAGGCAGCCTGGACACCATGGACCAGATTTTCCCCTCAAAAAGGGAACCAATCACAGAACGGGGAGGGAGCAGCAAGACGATGACGACGTCTATGCGACACACTGAAGCAGTTTGTTTATATCTATGGATCCAACATGGCATCAGACGCAAAGTTACCTTTCGATGCAGCCTTGGATAGTGTTCTAAGTAGTTTAGAACGCAAGTTTATTTCGTCTTCTTCCTCGTCGAATTTCTGTCGCTCTACATACGTCATCTGGTGTAATTGAAACGATTGGCTATGAGCTACGTGCAGGCGCATTTGATAGACATTCGTAGCGCCCAATAAACGGCTCTGGGCATTCGTAAACCACGCCTCAAATACGAGAAAATGAACACGTGGTTCCCAGACCACATCTCAATGAGACGAGGGGCACGTTCAAGTTCAAAACGGTGCGCAACGTTTTGCTATGGTTTCCGGGTTGAACATGGAACATGGGTCATGTTTCCTGGAAACGGCGCGGTGTGCAACGGGGTTTGAGATACGTTTTCTCTTGTTTGGTGGGTGTGTCAGAACTGCAGTCCAATCAGCAGCAACATGTATATAAAGCACGCGGTATTAAAGTGAACTCAACACACAATGGGTTCAAGGAAAGTAATTTACATTTAATTTAGTTCGATGCAGCTCGGTATACGCAACAACTGAGGATATTAGAAGACATGTTTGTCGTAAGTTTTATTGTAAAAATATAGGATATAAACATAATGATGTAGTTGTTTATATTTTTAGCTTCATTGATTTGCAAGTGTATGACATTTGGTATAAACAATGGTAATTAAGTGCTTTTCCTAAAAATGAGAAAGAAAATACAGGGTATTAAAACAGTATGAACTACAAATAAAGTCAGGATGTGAGGCTAAGTCGATGTGTTTTAGTCTGAATTAGGTAAGATGTGTGCTTTCATTTTAGTTTCAGCAATCCCTTCACTCGATTGGGATGTGCTCTTTTGTTCTGGGCGGCAAGTGCAGTAACTGTAACATCGGGCATATTATTAAACACATATTTATACCGACTTCATCAGGCTCCGAAAATTCTTCACAAAGAACACAAAGAATGGCCTTCTCAGCTGCCATAGTTGCAACTCTTGCGTCATCAGAACAGTGTGTTCAACGCATCACCGTTTCTGTTTAAAAAACGTGCAACGTTTTGTCGGGGCTGAACGCAGCCGAGGTCTGACGTTAGCCAGGCTAAGAAAATGTAGACTTTTGCTAACATGTCCTGTCTAAGGTAATCTCACACTTAATCTCCTCTTTCACTAGAGATCCAATCAAATTTAAGCAATCAAAAGTTAGAGGTCTCAATATATAAGTATTGCATTTCAACAAGGGAAATGTATTTATTTATTTTAAATCTGAGACAAAGTTAATGCTGAACCCTGTAAAGCCTTACACATGAAATAATTATCAGAATCAAAAATATTCTGAACAAATTTTCTAATCTAAACATTTTGAAAACTATTTAATACATCATGCATAGGTGTTTTTTCCTCCTCAATTGTTTTTCTATATAGAGGAGGAAAAAAACACCTACTGCACATTTTATTCAGAGGCCCAAACTGAGCAAAAATATACAATTTAGTGCAGCTGCTGATATTTATATGAAGTAAGATGAAATTCTGACAGCTTGCAGTGTAAAGCAATGAGATCTTTATAAAAGTACAGCAGACTGCTTCAGTGCATATAAATATCAGTTGTCACTCTCTATCTTCCAAACATGTAAAGGTTTGATCAAATATGATACAGTAGGCGTTGAATGAACTACAAAGCAATGGTAAGAGATTTAACAATATAGTACAATCTCATTAGTTCAAGTTTTATATAGCTCAGGTACTGTGTAGAAAGCTAATTAGCCTTACTATAAAAATCTCACGAATAATTGTGAAATCTTATGATTATTCTGGTCTCACAGCACCATAATCAAATATTCATTTTCCACATATCAAGTAGAAAGTTTGCGCATGGTATCTATTTTCATCTTCTGTGTAATGACACACCTCACACTTAAAGTTCAATTTAATAGCAACAGTTTGTTGAGTGTGAGTTTACTTAGAAATCCAGAGAATGTACAAGAGGCAAGCGAGCACTCCGTACAGAAATAAACAAATCTCTTGTGAGTATGTACCTGCAGGATGTTTTTTGTGCGCTGAGCCATGCCGAATCCAGCGAGCCCAGAGAGAGAGAGCGAGGAGGGAATAACACGTTTCAAACCAGGATTGTGCCTTTCTGACGCTTGACTGATGGACAGTCTGACTGACAGCTTACCCTGGAGCAGAAGACCATCACAGTTATGGCTGTCATGCACCTTTTGTTATGTGAATTCATGCCGGATTTGATCAAATTAGGATGTATCAAAACTACATCCTAACATTTCTACCTGATGATTCAGGTAACATACTCACACTTGTACATTCATGCATATGCATGCGTAAGCACATAAATGTTCTCACACAAAACAAGGACGCATGCCAGCAGATGTTCAGGAGTTGTGATTGAAATTCTGTCCTCAGACAAATCTATTAGCAAAGCATACTAAAAAGGGATAGAAAGTAATCCGTAGAATGCAAATATAATTGAGATAACCTGCAGCCTGAATAAAATAAATTAGAGTTGGTACAAAGGTTAGCTGATTTGAATAATTCATTCCTATTAGCTTGCTGAACCAAAACAAACCTGTCCCTGATCTCTAGTGATAAAGCAAATTCATTCTGTCTAAAATGTCCTCAGCTTTTACAAATACTCCCTTATTCTTCTACATGCACTATTAATACTGTTTCTTTTCACTACACACTTCACATAAAACGAGAAATCCATCCTCTGCCCTCACTATACTTCATTGCTAAAGCTGATTCGATTATTCACACATGCAGGATTGGTTTGTT
Organism: Scardinius erythrophthalmus; assembly: GCF_964197995.2. Lineage (NCBI taxonomy): Eukaryota > Metazoa > Chordata > Actinopteri > Cypriniformes > Leuciscidae > Scardinius > Scardinius erythrophthalmus. The sequence continues at coordinate 6,787,247 of NC_138222.1, forward strand.
TAAAATAACCCTTAATGGACTAACAGGAACGACAATCCTCCAGAACTTCAGGCTTTATGAAAGGTTCATTGCCAGACATATTATCAGCACAATGGGCAATTAGCATTCAGTGATCTGACTGACCACATGACTGGATATCTAATTAATCAATGAGATTCCCCTAGAGAGGCTATTAAAATCATTGGAAGGATGGATGTATGGATAGAGGCATGTCTTGACCGCATTATATCACTTCGCCAAATGATTTCAGTTTTTTCAAATGTCCTTACAGCCTAAAACAGCAAAAGAACCAAAACCCTCAACCACACTGACCAAGCAAATAAGTATAGTAAACAATAGGATAAATACGACAAATTATTTGCGACAAAATTATGTGGGAACACTTTATTTTGATGGTCCCTTTTGAACATTATGTTGTCTGATCAACTTTACAACTACATGTTAACTAAATTTCATTAGAGCATTAGTAGACTGTCTGCTTAATATCTGCTTACTCTTAATTTTGATGCTCCCCAACAGACATTCTACTGACTATAAGTAACTTTGCAACATGTCAACTTATTCTAACCTGAACCCTACCAGTCTACTAATACTACTCTAATGAGAGTTAGTATGACATGTAGGTTCAACGTTACTTATAGTCAACAGAATGTGTTAAAGGGACCATCAAAGTGAAGTGAAAACAATTACGTTTTATTGTGTATGAAAAGCACATACTCTCTTTCTCCTACTCAAACACACACACATACAGTACGGACATACTGTACACTCGCTCATTAAAGTGCTGTCAGCTCTGCTCTGATGATTTTATCAGTAAAATAGTTTAACAACCTAAAAGCTACATGACAAATCTCACTAGCGAGGTAATAACGGCGCTGTTCTTGGAGAAGATAAACTTACAGTGGAGACACTCTTGCCGAACACTTTCCATCCAAAAGTGAAGCGAATATTTTCAAAGTTCGCAAAAAAAAAAAAAAAAAAAAACTTTTTTTTTTTTTTTACGCCTAAATACTTAATGAATAAGAAAACAATAAACGCAAGCCATCTGAACTCTTCTCGGCTTTATTAAGCATCACACACGTGACAGGACAACCCTAAAAAACCTGCGACACTCCAGTGCAAAAGTGCGCATGACCCTTGCCTATCTACGGCAAGCCCCAAAGGGAAAATGCATTGAACACACACATACAATTAGTTCCAGTACATTCAGAATGAATGCATCATAACAGAATCAAACATAAATGTATAACATGTCTGTTACAACACCATCAGCGGAAACAGCAGATTAGTCACGTGAGTTTAGGCTACGTTTACACGGAAACAATCTGAAGAGAAAACGCAAAAGTGATCACTTTTTATTCTGCGTTTAGACAAGCGCTATGGGGGTGAAATCTGCGTGCATATGGTGACGCAAAAGTGTGTGAAATTCAATGTAGTATGCGCTCAAGGCGGCTAGGTGGCAATGTGAAGCACTGATCGGTGCCTTCACTGTTTAGCAGACTTTTGCGTTTTTACCGTTTAGACGGAAAAGCGACAGTGGAGCGTTTTTAAGATTTCCATTCTGGAGGGTGGTTTCACTTTTTTGCGTTTTTAAGCCCCAAAAAAACGGCGTCGCCGTCTAAACGAAAGGCACATCTGATAAAATATTTTTACGTTTTCACCCGCAAGCGTTCTCGTGTAAACAGGGCCTTAGTGTTCGCTACGTCAGAATTTATTCGGCAAATCCGTTTCCACCTCCCATTATTCGCATTGACTCTTTTTCGTCAAAACCCCCCCACCTCAAGTGAGCATTAAAACTTTTTAAGATTAAGGGATCTTTTTCGAAATTTGGCCGTTTCCATCACTCGTGATACGATTCACTTCAAAATGCTTATAAAAACAGGGTGATAGAAACATATCTACTGTCACGGAATGGCTGTGTATAATACAGGCACGATGAAGAAGAACTTTAGAATGATCTTTAATGAGGAACTCTCAGGAGAAACACTTGCACACGTAGCATCCAACAACAAAGACCTTCAGAGACTGGGTGAAAACTCAGTTAAAGGGGTGGTATAATGCCCTTTTCACAAGATGTAAAATAAGTATTTGATGTCCCCAGAGTGTGTTATGAAGTTTTACCTCAAAATACCCCACAGATATTTTTATATAGCATGTTAAAATTATTACCTTTTGAGGGTGAGCAAAAATGCACTGTTTTTGTGTCTGTCCCTTTAAATGCTAAGTTGTAACTTTGCAGGTGTTGTTTATGCTCAAACAGCAACATTACACACTAACTAAAGTTAGAAAAGTGAAATCATAATCAACCACCCCTTTAAATACAACTGACAAACAGAGAAAGAAACAGAGATAGAAAACCAAAAAGGTTGGGTGCCCAGGAGGGACAGGACTACCGGCAATACAGGGAGCCAGCGAGGTGCAGGCAGCTCTGGGACGGCCTCCTTGGCTGTGGACGGTGTTAGGGGGTAACAGGACCCAAGGACCAGATGTTTGAAAGAAGACCAGGAGTCAGAATTATAATAAATTGAAGAAAAGTTTTACTGAAGATAGTTTGCAGTTTCATCAGCAGAAGTCAGCTTCAAGACTCACACAGGAGTTCGTAGGCCGCCCCGCTTACAGTTACAAAGATCACAGCAGTTATACCCTACACCAAGGTCTAAGCTACGTCCTTGCTTCAGGTTGCGGTTCTGCCTGGCTAAGAAATAGATAAACATAGTAATTTTCCAGACATATACAGATAGACTGAAGCATATCTCCATAGATTATGCCGCTGACACTCGGACCCTGAAGTTAGGCACGTCGTGACCTTCCGGGTCTCAGATCTGCATTGCTGGGCGCCAGCATGTCCAGAACAACAACTCAGTCAATCTCCAATAATGCCAGTGGTTCCTTAACCTGTAACCAAGAAGACTAGCACACACACCGACACACAGCTTTTCCTAGGTTGGATTTGGCCAGGCTCTATAAACAGGAGAGTCTTCTCAAAACATCAAGATAATGCGTTCTTTCTCTCAAGGAGAGCTACACTTTAGTCTAACTGGAAAGTAAGGCTTTAACAAAGAAATGGTCCCTTAAACTATTTGCTTAAATGACCCCTGTATGTTTTAACACGTTGAAGACCTTTCTCAAAAACACAAAAGAAGTCCCTATTTCATTTCTGGAAGCCGGGCTAAATAAGCAAGCACTGTTACTGCATTCAGATATCAAATACAGACATTAAAGAATACATGAAAAGAACATTTCAGTAATCACACTGGTAACTTCTATAACGAAGTAAAATCTCCAGAGAAGTCATTCAACTCGTGATATTTAGAAGGACAAATTTTGATTAATACCTTGATTATAATCACTCATTACATAAACATTGAAGCAGCAGTGGATTCCAATCCACCCCCTTCAACGGGTAGCCAGATATTGAAAGAAATACATTTGTTTTAAAGAATCTTTTGGAAGAAAGGGGAAAAGAAGCTTTGATTAGAGGTGAATATGGATTATTGAATTTTTAATGATGAAAATGTGTTTGAAATGTTTTGAATTGAAATATTCACAGGTTAATTATTCCACCATTTTGAATTTCAGCCCATAAAAATGCAAGCCCTAAAAATACATTGCATCAAAATGCAAGCAAGGTAAATGAAAGTGCAATTCAACAGGCTTCTTTGTTTCAAAATCATTTGGCATTATTTTACTTCCATAAATCAGCTGTAAATGAGTTCTAATGTGATCTTCCTCAAAATTTTAGAGCAAGATAAAACTGATTTAGAGGGTTCTCTTAATTTTTCTGAGATTTCAAAAGCTGTTTTAGAGCTGAATCCTGGGAAGTCTCATGGAATAGATGGTCTGACAGCAGAAAAATGCTTTTGGTATTTGATGGGACATGATTTTTATGAAGTTTTATAAGAATGTATTGATCAGGGGATTCTTCTTCTGAGCTGCCGAAGAGCTGTCTTGACACTAATCCCAAGAAAGGAGACTTGTTTTATTTTGAAAAATTGGCGCCCCTTATTGCATTTAACTGGATTTGAAGATATTGTCAAAGGCTATAGCAAATAGATTAAAGCAATTAATATCAAGTGTAATTCATGAAGATCAAACCTATTGTATTCCTACTGTAGTCTTTTTTTGGTAAGAGATTTGATATCTATTGGAAAAAGAATATGCTTTTGGACATAGGGTGTCACGATCCACACGTAGGAAATAGAGAGAAGATCCAAGTGCAGTATGTATATTTATTAAGGGAAATCCGTTACTCAAATCCAGTCCAGGCAGGGGTCAAAACCAAAGTAGTAATCCAACATAAACAGGCACGAGACAAACGGGCAAGAACAGAACTCGGAAGTGGTGTGATAAATACAATGACTCCGTGACACATACTAAAACAGACAGGGTTATATACACAGGGAAATGACAATGCTAATGGGGAATTGGCTGAGTGCAATGATTAGTGACAAGGGACAGTTGAGTGCAATGAAGAAACAAGGATTGTGGGGAATGTAGTTCAGAATGTGACAGACACCGTGGGGAAGGAGGACATCTAGTGGTGACCCAGGGAACACAAACCAGACACTGTGACATAGGGTTTCTTTCTTTTGAATAAGAAAAACACAAAGAACACAAATTCTTTATTTCTGCGTGGTATTAAAAAATTGGCTTAAAGAGCCTTTAATATATCTGTTTTTCTTTTCTGAAGTTACAAAAAAAAAATCTAGGTGCTGAACATCTGGATGGATGGATGGATGAGCAGGTGATGAATAAACAAACATTCAAAGCAAAATGCAGAAAAAGATATGTGGGGATGAGAACAGAATCCATCAAGCTTTAGAGCTCTGTTTCTGTGTGAGTTTGTGACCTGCGCACTGATATGTTTAACATTCAGTCAGCATAAAAGTGGTATGGCTGAACAGCATTTAGTGGGCTAAATAAATTGGGTGAGGGATCTGGGATGAAGTTATTGCTGGGCAGCAAGGCTTATTGCATATATATATGCACACACACTCTCAGTGATTGGCTCTCCTGTGCACATCCCTTCATATTGATTGATTCTTTGAGCTCCATCAGTACGTAAATTCTTGGTAAATTAAAATACGTTTTTATGTGCTGTGCAGAGTAATTATGCAAGCTTATGTCAACAGCAATATTTCAACTGCATTTTATTACTCACATCTGTCTTATTCACTAATGTATTTGTGCAGGCACCAATGGTTTGTAAAAAAAAAAAAAAAAAAAAAAAAAAAAACACACACACATCAGTAGCACTTCATTTTGATGGTCCAACTTTAGACATTCCACTAACTATAACTTTGCATCTAACATGCCAACTAATTATCATGAATGTATTAGTAGACTGTCTGCTTAATATCTGCTAACACTTTATTGTGATGCTCCCATCAGATATTCTACTGACTATAAGTAAGTTTGCAACTACATGTCAACTTAATCTATTAACCCGAACCCCTTACCTAGTCTACTGCAGTTTAATTTAATTTAATATGTTTTAATATTTTAAAATGTATTTAACATGTTCAAATTGACACAATAGGGTGGACATGTAATGTTTTACATAATTCTTCTAAAATTAGGAAATGTGGTTAAAGTTTATGGCTAATACTTAACATTACGACATGACATGAATGCAGAAATAAATTTTTGCATAACATTTGGAACAAACTGAAACCACACATAACCAAAAATTAAAACCTTTTAAACAGAAAAAAACATTAAATGTTTTTTTTATATATATTTTTGAAATAAATATGTATTTATTTTATATTATTATAATATATAACTGAATAACTATGTTATTATTAAAATGTAATAACTAAGCAAACTGAATAATTACTAAGTGACCCTAAGACTTATTTCAGATCAACAAAACATGTACTGGCATGACCTGCAGGGCTGGACTGGGACAGAAAATCAGCCTTGGCATTTTGGCCCAGACTGGCCCACTACATATGATCATAAACACCACCCATCTTTGCACGCCCTTGAATATGTTTTTGTTCAATTCCTATTCATTAAAAAATGCCATGTAATGAGTGAGTATAAACGAGTGAGAGTTAACAGATGAAATAAGTACAAAATTGTAATTTATTAGTACAATTGAACTATACTACACAGTGATGCATCCAAAAAAGATATAAGCTGCATTGGCATAGCAATACCAGTGTTTCTCACAGGAATTTTGGTAAAACTGTGGTGGCGGACCTCAGTCTTTCTAGGGGGGTTTGGGGGCATGCCCCCCCCCCCCCCTTTTGTGCATTTTAATGTTAAATTCATCAATCTGGTGCAGTTTGAGGGTTCAAAATTAAAAGCTCCAACCCATATTCAGTGTGCAAATATAACAGAAAAATTCAAACCGCTTTTAGTAACAGTGTCTGTCTATATTACTACATAATAATAGTTATAATAATTATCTCATGACAGTAGCCTAATAGCCATATATTGTAAAACAAATGCACTGAAAAATAAAGAAAACTTTATATTTAGTTTTGTACTAATTTCTATACTTGAAAGAGATCAGCACATGATCTTTTATTTTGATGGAAACTGCATCAAGCTTTTATTTTGGCGGAAAACATGGATAAAAACGCATCTCATTAAACTTCTAGTAAATTTCTGTAATCGTCAACTATGCAGATGTGGAAATAATGCGTAACTGGGTTATGGGTTCCTACACTCATGACATAGCCTAAGTGTTTTGAAAGTAGTTCTGCTTACCGCGGACTCTACACTCTCTCATCTCTCTCTCTCCTGATCCTCTTCACTATCCTCCTCATCAGCCACTAGAGCTGATGAAGGTCCTGCTGCTGCAGAAAACCTATATATTGACACATTTTACAGCGTCTGCTATTTCTATTACACACTATTTCTCTGCACATTCCTTGCGTTTCTCTCAGACTATTTTTTTGATAAGATACACACTTGACACTGCACGCTCATTCAAAGTCCAAAGGGGGAGGTTTTTAAAGCTGTGATTGGGCCAGCCCATTGTTAATCAAGAAAACAACCAATGGGCCGCTGATCAGACGCGTTTCATGGGCCTGTCTGTCTGTGAAAAAAAAATAAAGCTTACTTTTTTTGACCAATGCATTACACCGGCACAAACCCAGCGCCGCCTATTAAACAAAACAAAACGAATGGGCCGCCGATGTACGAGTTTTATGGGCCGTTAAAAAAAAAGAAAAAAGTATTGTCATGATTCTGCCTTCTTGTCTCTGATTTTCCCTGGTCTTGAGGCAGGATCATGACAGGCCCATGTTTTGTGTGTAAGCACATGGCCATTTGTTTGGCTGTGTGCTTGCGTTGTCTAGTCATGTAACCCCGCCCCCTTGTTATCTCATCTTGTTATCATTATTGTCTCATCGCCGTCACCTGTTTCCCTCATTAGTTTCTCCCTATTTAATCCCCTTGTGTTTTCTGTCCTGTGTCGGTTCATTGTGAATACTGATGTGATGTTACTCTGTGAATCTTGCCTGTGCTATTATTTCATGAGTCATTGCAAAATAGTTCCTGTGAGTATCCTGTCTTCGTTACGAGTCCTGTGAAGATCCTGTTTGTGTATTTGCTGTTAGTTAGTGTCTAGACTTCTGTCAAGTTTATAGTCTAGTTAGTATCCTCAGTCTTGTCTTGTTTTACCCCATTGTGGGCTTTATTTTCCCCTTTTTGCCTATAATAAATCGTGTTTAGTGTACTTTGTCTGCGCCTGGGTTCTCCTTCCTCATCATCATAACAAGTATGAGATGTATCGGCCCAAAAAGCATTTTTCCGGTATGCCAGATTACCAGTCCAGCCCTGATGACCTGGGGTAGGTGTTCATCAAACTTCTTTGCATGTTGCATGCACTTCTGCTCTAGAAGTGAATGGGGAACGAAGTCTATTGTGACTGCACCTTTAGAATGAAATTTTGATGGTCTGAATATTACTTATCTGTGCACACAACTTGTACCCCATTATTAGTGAATGCATGCAACCCATTAACTAAACTTCATTGAGGGTGACTGACTTGCCAAACATAATATGCAAAAGTAACATTTTGTCCCTGTGAAGCTGAAGCGTAAAGGTCACATTCAGTCCAGTCACCCAGAGGTCTGTGATTAATTATGAGCAGTCTGTGCATTGAGCAGAGGAATGGGGAGGTTTATTCTGCAGCGCCAACACACCAGCCAGAGGTAAATAAAGCATAACTCTCATCTGACATTCCATCAGACTTTTAAATGGCATTATAATCAATAGTAGCTGTGCACTGCGTTCCTTCAAGTGGTCTTCAATGGCTTCACCTGCCATCAAAGCACACAAGGGAATTCAGAACAGAGTGCATCCCAGTGAGTGATTTCCTCATCTTTATTCATGGCTGTTCTTATGATAAAACTGATTTGTGTACCGACCTCACAGTTAAATGAATAATATTGACTTTAGAAGAGCTGGACCACAGTGCAAACATTTACCAAACCAAATATCAAAGCGCATTATCTACAAGTAGTGTGAGGGGTTTAGTTCCTTATCTATTTCTAATGGTAAAAAAACTGTCTAGGACAGGGTTGTCATACATTTCTATTCTATGGTATTAAACAGTCTACATGTCTTACATTATTATATTTAATATTAATTTAAATATGAACTGATTAAATTACAACAATGGCATGTAAGCATTTCTTAATTAAGTGAACATCGCTGCAGATTCTTTAAGTAATAGTTCAAGTAAACAGTAATAAAGAATGAAGAAGTGCATTAATATTATTGACATACTGTAATGCAGCAGGTCTATTAGTCTGCATTGACACTTTAAGGTCTAATGCACAAATTCAATATTTTGACACAAATCCAATTTTTTTTGTCCATTCACTTAAAGGGATAGTTCACCCAAAAATTAAAATTATGTCATCATTTGCTCACCCTGTTGGATAAACTATCCCTTTGAGACATAACTGACTGTGTTTTCATCAATACCTTGGCAAGACCGAGGTAAACCTAAAGAGTAAACCTAAAACCTAGAGGTTAAAGGGATACTCCACTTTTTTTGGAAATAGGCTCATTTTACAACTCCCCCAGAGTTAAACAGTTGAGTTTTACCGTTTTCGAATCCATTCAGCCGAACTCCGGGTCTGGCGGTAACACGTTTAGCATAGCTTAGCATAGATCATTGAATCGGACAAGACCATTAGCATCTCTCTCAAAAAAATGACCAAAGAGTTTCAATATTTTTCCTATTTAAAACTTGACTCTTCTGTAGTTACATCGTGTACTAAGACAGACGGAAAATTCAAAGTTGCGATTTTCTAGGCTGATATACGCTTTCAGGCGCTGCGTCATATCATTACGCCTGCTGGACCCATAGTACGGCAGCAAAGTTTCTTGATTATTACGCAGGAATGAGAGTATAGTTCCTAGCCATATCAGCCTAGAAAAGACCCGGAGTTCGGCTGAATGGATTCGAAAACGGTAAAACTCAACTGTTTATCTCTGGGGGAGTTGTAAAATGAGCCTATTTCCAAAAAAAGTGGAGTATCCCTTTAAGACATTTCATTGAGAACATGCACTAATATAAATACGTGTACATCATGCACAACAGAAATAGCCACACCAACAGCAATCCTCACAAGAAGCGCCAACATAAACTCATTGGGAATCGTCCCTCTGCCTACATTTTTGCAGAACTCCAAAAACTTACCTATGCATACAACTCAATGCAGTTTCCAGCTGAAATGAACACTAGTGGCAGTAAAACATCAACAACATTTATTCCTTTTCACACAAATTATGATTTCAATGGGCAGATTATCAATGAATAAAGACTTATTTTTTGTGCAGTTCCTTGCACAATACTATGTTATGACTGTCACTTTTACCATAGTGCATGATTTATAAACAAATACATGTTGACGTTTGCATTACCAGCTCCACATGTATGGCTTTTCTTACATAGTAAACTTGTTCGGAAGCTCACCTGGTACAGGGTGCTTGATAACATGCAAGAAGCAACATAATATAATTTTGCAGAAATATCACCACATGTATGTTTTTCCAATGAGACTGTGTTGTGAAGCCCAAAAAAGACTCTGATTGATTAATTTTATTTATACCATTCTTATAATCAACATTATATGCAATGCATTTTGGCATGGGACACACGTGACGATGCCCTATAATTTTGGTCAAAATGATGTATCTTATAAGGCAGCATAAGGTTGGAACAATCTTACATTTGAAGCTATGATGCCTTAAAATACTGTCTAGATAGGCAGCTGAGGTAGTACAGATCTGCTGTTTCTGTGTCAGTCTGTCAGCTAGTGAAAGCAAGCACCTCAGATCGCCTGACGGGGTTCTCTCTGACCCAGGTTTTCAGGTCTGTTATAAGGACAAACAAGCTGATTTGTACTGTACCATCATACCCTTCCAAAACAGCAGGAGCATAATGAAGCCATTTGTCAAATCCACTCTATGGGAACAGCAGCTATATACGAATCCAGCACAACCTGACAGTTTTCCTAAAACAAAGCAGGCAGGAAATAGAAGTATCCTTCTAAATGTTTTGAAATAAATTGTTATTGCTTTTGGCTATTATTCCCTTAGGTGTGTTATCAAGAGCAGTCGGATGAATAGCTGAAACAAAAAGGGTTTGCAATGAAAAGACTAGTTGAGCTGGTAGACACATTTAGAATGATATAACAATAAATAAATAAATATGCCATAAATTAAATTCACAATTTGGTCCTGTTGCCGCAATTCAGTCAAGTTCTCTCTTATGCATGTGCAACTCTCTCCATGCTCTGTACTTGATGCATAGCAAGCTAGAAATCCTAACCGTTAAACAAAAACTTGACAGGGTGATAATGAAACAGTGGTACACGCTCAAGCCGGTTAACCAGCCAGCAGGTGTTTCCAAAGCCACTGCTCACACTTTGTCACACACATAACAGTGCTGTTAGATGGTAATGTGCAAATGAGCTTTGTTAAGCAGTCATTATATTGTAATGAATAATGTTGCTCTGGGGAAGCGCTAATTCAAAGTTGGTTAATTATCACAGTCATCTCTGTGAAGGTGCGGCACTGTAATACTTGGAGCGGCCCACACTTTCCCTATTCATCCTTGTTGATGCGGAATCTACTGCTGGTTTATTCCTCTTGAAGATGAAGGATCTTCTCTGAGGGGAGTCAGATATGTTCTCAGAAGCTAATCGATCTGCGCTGTTGTTTCTCCAGGGGAAAAGAGAGATGTTCCCTGTTTCCTACCGATTATATTTGTGTTGAGGTTTAGGGCAACTCAAGCCGAACTAATCTATATTGCCCTGTAGTTTTTCACCTGCAATGGATTATATTTATCTTTTCTGGCTCTCACACCCTCCTTGGCCAACTCTCCCCACCTCCAATTGGGACCATATGCCATATATATTTTTTTACATATCAATCTGCATAAGAAGAGCATTTTTTATGGCCAGTTTCACTCTGCACCATCACTCTTCATCATCAACTATATATTAGATACAACTGGAAGGAGAGACCCCTTGGGGTAACATGCTTCGCTTAAGGGCACAATGGTGGCACAGCAAGAGTGGTTGCACACAGTTATTCTCTAATTCCTATACTGATAATTCATACTTACCCTTTCGACTGCAACCCAGATTCTTAAGCACTGAGATACCAGCCCGTTCTCATCCTAGGGCGTCTACATCGAACGCACATGGCACCCTTTAGCGTCAACATGAGACGCAGATAGATACTGTATGGGCCAGAAGGCGCCTCCTAGCGGTCTAACCCTAAAGGCCCTTTCACACCGGATGCGTAACGAAAAAGCGAAACGAAAAAGCGAATAGTTCGTGTGCGAATAGTTCGCATCAAAACCATTCACATCAGCCGCGACGCGAATTTGCGACGTCTGTGACGTTCAGAGAGCTTCAACATTCCAAAACTTTCGCGCGAATCGCGCCGACAGCTGAGAAAACATGGACACTTCATCATCATCATCATCATCATCATCATCATCATCCAGTCATAGTCATAGCATCCAGTGAAGACGAGCTTTTCATTTTATTTAAAAGACAGAAAAGAAGGTTAAGGGTGCACCCAATCTTACAGAACAGAAAGTCTTAAGGGGAGTATGCTTATGTGCAGTTTTTTTTTTTGCGTCTTCAACAGTGCGTTTTGTAATGTAACTACACATTACATGTAACACACGAAGTAAGTTAAAAATCATTCGACTAGAAATATCACACAAAGAATGTATAGTATAGCCTACTAAAAGCAGCCCTAAATAGTCTCACTGCATTTTGTTACGTGTTCAAGGTAAACACGGTCTCTGTCTCTATCTTTGACGATAATAGTGTTAGCTTTCTTTTCTATCCCAAATGTAGTTTGGCCTGCTAGCCTACACAGCACAGGACTATCACACAACACACTCACAGTCGTGATTACCGGTTGGTTGGCAATGCTACGCCACACATTGTCTTTCAAATCGTTGTCCTTGTAGTATGTGAATTGGCTGAAGCCTATTCTGTCGCCGCAAAAGTAAAAAAAAAATCGACATCGAAGCGAAAAAAATAAAAGTCGTTTTTTCGCCTCAGCACATTCGCGTTCGGTGTGGAAGCGCTCATTACACAAACAGCTGATCAAAAAATAAACCCATCGCGCGAATTATTCGTGCGTCAAAATCGCGTCCAGTGTGAAAGGGCCTTAACCCTACCCCAGACCTAAACCTACCCATAACCGAACAAAGCTCTGTGCGTGTCATATTGACGCTAAAGGGTGCCATGTGTGTTCGATGTAGACGAAATGTCAAAAGCGTCAGTATATGACGCCCAAGGATGAGAATGCGTTGGAGATACCAACCCAAGGTTACAAGCTTGATTACCTCGGTCAAAGATATTTTAACATATTTTTGCAAAAAGCCTGCTGTGTAAAGCTGAAGTATGTTTCAGTTGCCTATTTACTGTTACATCCTTGTACAATTCTGTTATGCCTTCAAAACACTTTTACCATAGTGCATGATTCGTAAGCGAATGCATTTGACGTTTGCATTACATAACAAGCTGTTTATGTATGGCTTTTCTGACATAGTAAACTTGCTCGGTAGCTCATCTGGTACAGCATTGCAATTGCGATGCGGAGTGCTTGGCTATGAGTCTCGAGAAACACGAGTCACTATAAAATGAAATTTTAAGGCAAGCCAAAATGGCGGAGGCGTGCTTAAGCAGCACTGCCCAAAGGCAAAAAATAGAAGGATCTACCAAGGAGATGTTAATACTTTGTCTATTCACCCATTTTTTTCCCCAGGGGCCGACTAAGGCTTCCAACTATGCTGAAGAACATCAGCCAAGATCGCCAGTACAGAGAAAGACACGCTCCAGGGCACAGAGGAGGAAACCGCACAGCTAAACTCATCACATTTGAGTATTGTAATTAAGTACTGCAGCCCTCTTGTCTGTGCCTTAAAGGTGACATACGATGCTCCTTTTTTACAAAATGTAATACAAATCTATGGTTTCCCCAGAATGCGTCTGTGAAATTTCAGCTCAAAATACCCCCCAGATCATTTATTATAGCTTGTCAAATTTGCCCGTTTTTGGGTGTGAGCAAAAATGTGCAGTTTTTGTATGTGTCCCTTAAATGCAAATGAGCTGCTGCTCCCCATTCAGAAGACGGGCGATCCTTTACACGAACTTCAGATAAAATAATAAAACACACGAATCTCACTCATCAAAAATCTCAGAAATAACCAGTAGAAGGGGAGCGAAATCTGATCGACTTATTTTTTGACATGCTTGCAGAGAAAGGCTTTGTTACGATCTTTAAAGGTCTAGGAGATGGAACGCAACATTCAGATATTCACACTACTGCTGGTAGATTGGGAAAAGCAGAAAGAACCATGAACAGAATACAGCAAGTGTTGAGAACGTTACAAGCCGAAGCCACTAGATACAGTGAGTGAGCTATGTACAATGTAAATAGGAAAGCAAAAAAATAAAGGAAAAAGAACATACAATAATTATAAGGAAAAGGAACTTAAGTGGCGCCAAATAAAAGAACCAAATATAACAAACTAATTCCCTTAAACTATTCCCCACAACCTCTAACCTAATAAAATAAAATGTGAAAAATAAACAGAATTCTTCAGCGTATTCAACGCCCTAAAATCCTTCTCTAACTAAGAAAACAAAAATACAAAGGGTGGCGCACACTTCTTACCTAGTGTGTCTAACACCTGACATTACTACGGGCACAATGTACATCGCGCGATCTACTGACCTGTTCTCTTTTCCCACATAGGCCTAAAGAACATTAAACTCAGAACATTGGCGTAAAGCACAAATAACACTAAGGAAATTAATGTTAGACTACAGATATACAAATGGGATTCGATTAAACTGATACAAAGTACGCAACTCAGGACACTGAACACACACACACACACACTGCTGCCAAACGAGACGTGCTGGAAGTCTTTTAAAACAGCGGGGCGACAGCAGATTGGACGCAGAAGAGCCGCCCTGATGATGATGATTGACAGCTGACACGGCCTATCACAGGAACCTTAGAGCGAATAGGAGGTGTACAAGAGAGGGAAAACAAAAACAAAAGCACAACAACAAACACGTATAGAACGTAACAGGCTTACCAAAACAAAGTTACTGAGTTGTTACTTTTCATGTTTTCTGGGTTGGTAGCTGCACCGGGAACCCGATTAAAGCACTTTAACGCGTAAAAAGTCAAATTTTCATGATATGCCCCCTTTAATTTTCCCATCCCGCTACAACAGGTAAATAACTGGAAGTGAATGACACTAGAAGCCTTGCATATTCAACTTACCAATGGCCATGCTATGGTAAAAATAAGGTGGATACTTCACGCAAATTGTTCATGACAGCGTATGTCTAAAAGTGTATACTCTGTGCAAGACAGGTGGAAAAAACAAAGTGTGAAGGCTTAAGAGGCAGGCTGACAAGACTCCATCCTCCTTTACGTAACCAGCAGTCTGTGTGCAATTAATCATTCTGGCACCTCCCTTATTATTAATGCCACACTTCCTTTGTGAACTCATAACATGTGACCTTCACATCATGTATCGCCATCGTAGAAGAGTCTGCAGCATGTGTTTTGATGTACTCGTGGCTGTGGATTTTTTTAAACTTGTTTCTCACTGCTGACAGTCCTCTGAGAAGCTCAGGAACATTGACACTAGCGCCCACATAGCATGTAGCTAAGGCTTGTTTCTGAAGTCTGCAACATGTGTACTGAACATAAGCAGAGACACAAGCCTCATTCTGAGTGAAGAATCACTCCTCATCTTGACCGCTCCAGTCAGCCTTGCGTAATGCAACCGAGTTCCTGAGCATCTGGCCCGCTCTGAATAGGAGGAGTCACCTTGTGTAATTCTTGAGTCTGTTACTGAAGCGGAGACTCATCCCACTCCTGTAGTCTGTCAGAAGACATCAGACTCACAGCTGACACTAGACTCACTCAGTCGTCCCGCTGACTGCAGCCATGCAGGATTCGCCTGCTGCACATTAGTCTAGTCAAGTCTTTTCACATACACTGAATCGCAGTGGCAATGGCAGAAGATTCACATTTTGGTGCAATTTTTTCACGTTATTTTAATTGGCTTAGCTTTTTGTACCATGTAAACCCTTGCAAAAACTGTTTATTAAAAACTGCAGTTAATATGTGGCAAATTATTCCGGGTAGTGGTGAACCTACAGTAAACCTTTGGCAAAAAATTGAAATAAAAAAAATAGACTATTTGTGTCAAAACTTTACCAAATCTAGGTGTTTCTTCAAATATGGTGAAAAATAACTGTTTTAGATATAAAACATGCTATTTCTTTAAAGAAATTGGCACACTCTTACTAGTTTATTGTGCACTAACACTGTCCAACAGTTTACATGTATATATTGTCTAAACAAGGGATACGCATCTCCATCGTTTATCGTAGCATTAAACACAACTATCCACAAATCCATGATTTACAGTGCACTTTTCATTAAGTCTGTTCTACTTCAGTCATTCACAGCACAGAGGATTGTCGATAGTATATATGAAGAGTTCAGATGCAAAAGCCTCTAAGTGCCATCTGAAATTTTCTTCTAGAATGATCATTTTTATAAAGCTTGTATATTTAAGTTAAGTAATTTCACTTAAATGACAATTAATAGGTAATTTGCATTGCCATTTAAATGAAATTATTGAACTTAAATATAAGAGCTTGATAAAAATGATCATTCTAGAAGAAAATTTCAGACGGCACTTAGAGGCTTTTGCATCTGAACTCTTCATATATATATACTGTATGTATGTATGTATGTATGTGTGTGTGTGTGTGTGTGTGTGTGTGTGTGTGTGTGTGTGTGTGTGTTCTGTGGTGACTAAAATGGCAGCGATATTCTGTTAGATCTGTTAGTTGATAACATGTTGATAGTTGATGGCAACAGTGAAGAGGTTATCACTAGGCCTACTCGTAAACAGTTTTTATGGCAAATCTTTTGCAAATATGCAGCGAATGATTGAAGTAGAACAGACTTTATGAAAAGTGCACTGTAAATCATGGATTTATGGATAGTTGTGTTTTATGCCACGATAAATGATGGAGCTGCTTATCCCTTGTTTTATCTAGACAATACCAGCTTAATGCCAACTGTCAGTCCATTTTCATCAGTGGGCTAAAGCAGTGGGGCCAGATGCGCCACAAAAAGTGAGGCTGGTTCTCACAAATAGCCGCTTTCCGACCAAGTACAGGAACTTAGTTCTAGGATCTGTCCACTTCTAAACAGTTCTAAGAACTACTCTGCCCCAAATTCGGTTTTGCTGTTTGCGTTCGCACTGGCCAAGTGGCCATAGGAACTGGTAGGAGGGGTAAGGGAGTGACGCAAGTACAGTGACTTTTATTTTGACGGCGAGACGGACCTTTATTTTGGCGGCGCTGAGAACGCCAGAGCAAACAAATGCTCGCATTCTCTGTGTTTATTAGTTAGCGATCTGTCTAACAATACTGTTAAACATGTTATTAGATAGAATTGTTATAGAAAGTACACAGTATATGAAAAAAGGTTATTAGCCTATGCCGTGTGGTTGATGTCCAGTGTTGCTAACTGGGCAGAAATACATAATCATGTTTGACTTGGTCCCCTCAAAGTTGAATTGGATTTTCTGTTCAGCATAAAGGTTTAGAGACCTATCTATCACTGTTTTCCATGTTTGTATAGTTAGTTTATGGAGTAAATATATAGGATATAATCTGTGTGTTTACATTCTAGCTGTTTTAAAAATGGTGGTGCTGGTGTTCCATGTGCGTTCAGTTAATCAGCATACACTAACGTCACGGGTAGTTCCTATAGTGCTGGTTTAAGGCCCGTTTCCCTTTCAGAACGATTTTTTTCCAGCTGTCAAACGATAAAACACTGACAGCCAATCAGAATCCATTCTAGCAGGTCATCCATTTTCGCTACTTTGAAACCGCAGCGGGGGCGCGCGGGTGCTTAGAATAAAAAGACCGTTATCGGTCGTTGGTGTGGACGCATATATAGTTATCTTTATCGTTATCTTTATAGTTATCGTGCTTGGTGTGAACGGACCTTTAGACCCTACTCTGAAGTAGGACCTAAATTAGTTCCTCCAAATGGAGTTCCTAGAACTAAAATCGTTCCTGCGGTGCGAACACGCCGACATCCGGGTACTTTAGCCAATAGTTCTAGGAACTGTGAAAAGGTTCCTCCGGTCGGAAAGCGGCTAATTATTGAAATATGCCCAGATTCCAATCATTTTAGAATGGGCTCTCACATTACATCTGTGGGTGGGTACACCTGATTACCTCCAGGCCTGTCGCGACAAGGCAGGCAAACCAAGCAATTGCTTGGGGCCCCGAGCTGGCCTGGGGCCCCAAGACAACGACTGGTTAAGAATAAAATGCAATTACAAACTGTGTGAGCGCCCCTTTGATAGTCAATGCAGTAAAGTGCAATGACACTGTTATCGGGATCCCCCTCAAGGGGGCCCCTCTCAGTAGTCGCTGACAGCAGCCAGCCAACCACGTGATCTCTGCTGCCGGCAAAATACAAAAACTCCTCGGCAGTCATCATGAAGCGGAATTATGCTTCAGGAAGCCAGAAAAGAATGAATAGAAAGGAAGAGGAGGATAAGAAAAAACAAGATAGTGGTAAGTAGGGGTGTGTGGCGAGGGGGGCGTGGTTTTGCGAAGTCTGTAGCAGGAGAGAAAGGAGGGGGCCGATCGGTGAGTAAGTAGGTCAAGTGCAAAATGATGAACACCTGTGTCTGATTGCAGTGATTGGTGTGGATAGACCGGATATAAGCCAGCATGCGGGAGGAGATGAGAGAGAGAGTTGGACTGGAACCTCACCTGTACGCTGTGTTTGAATGGAAGCTGTCCTTGTTATTTGTCCTGTTTTATATTGCTGTGCATGGCACGGTGAATGCGCTACGTGCACCCTTTTTGTTTGTTTATTTCTTTTGTAAATAAAAGTGAGTGTTTCAGTCACGCCGACCCCTGTCTTATTCCTTCCTTGCAATACAACGCTGAACCTTGTTACACTGGTGCCGAAAACCCGGGAAGGAATAAGATCGCCGCCGCTATGCAGACTCCGCCAGGTACGCCATTTGCGGACATCATCCAATCGCTCGCTGGTCTTCACCAGGAACAACATCAGCATCTGCTGGCCATAAAGGAGGAGCAGGACAAAAGGTTCGAGGCGCTCCTCCGAGGCCAGCATGAAGACTGCGAGCTGTTCCGGAGCTGGATAGACCGGGAGGTTAGGGCCATCCCCCCATCACACAGAGACTCGTCCTCGCCGATACCTCTCAATAAGATGGGGCCCCAGGATGACCCAGAGGCGTTTTTGGAGCTTTTTGAGAGGTCGGCTGAGGACCGGGGATGGCCCTCAACGGACTGGCCGATGCGGCTGATACCCCTGCTGTCCGGAGAGGCGCAGGTGGCCGCACACCAACTGCCAGTCCAGAATCTCCTGGTCTATCAGGATTTAAAGCGGGCCATTCTCCAGCGGGTTGGCCGGACTCCGGAACAACATCGCCAGAGGTTCAGGACGTTGGACCTCGAGGAGTCTGGCCGACCCTTCATCATGGCCCAACAGCTCCGGGACTCGTGCCGCAAGTGGCTGATGGCCGACGGAAGCGACGTCGAGGAAGTCATAGATCGTGTGGTGCTGGAGCAGTTCGTGGCGCGGTTGCCAACAAAGACCGCGCAGTGGGTCCAGTGCCACCGCCCGACGTCGCTGAACCAGGCCATCCAGCTGGCGGAGGCACCATCCAAATGGTGGCGTGCCCGGGGGTCAGCGAACCCCTACCATCTGCTTCTCTCTCTCTCTCTCTTTCTACCCCCCTTTCTAAGCCCTCTCCCCTTCCCAGGTACGGGGGGAATCTGCCACCAAGGCCGGCTCCAAGGTGGAGGAAAGGGGGTGCCGCGGAGCCGGTATCTTCCCCCAGGCCTCTTCCCCGGGGAGGGGGCCCATCGAGGGGGGGATTCTCTCCCCAAGCTGCACTACCTCTCTCTCCACGCCAATCCCTTGACCCGCTTCCTACCACTGGAGCGGCGGGGAGGCCCGGGCCGGCTTGTTGGCGCTGCGGGGACCCGAGTCATTTTATCGATCGGTGTCCGGTGATGGAGGTGGGGACGCTGATCCGGGTCCCCGACGCGCCGCAAGCTGCCCCCGATCAAGCTGGCCTGTACCAAATACCCGTGAGTATAAAGGGGGGTACTTTTCAGGCTCTGGTGGATTCAGGCTGTAACCAAACCTCTATACACCAAAGCCTGATTCAACCTAAGGCATTAGATAATGGCCGCATGGTTAAGGTACGGTGTGTGCACGGGGAAGTGGTGAATTATCCGTTAATGCCTGTGGATATTCAATTTAGGGGACAAAAGCATAGTGTGGAGGTGGCGATTAACCCGCACCTCCGGCATCCGCTGATTTTGGGGACAGATTGGCCAGCGTTTAATGAATTATTGGGTCATTTATGTGCGGATGCTTCTTGGGTAGAAAAGGATAAAAGGAAGGTGGCAATTGCTCAGTTGGGAGAAGCTGATCCGGAACCTCTGGGTACTGGTTCAGGGGAACAGAGCACACTGGAGAGAACCATCCTCACAGAGCGCGATGATTTTCCCCTGGAACAGTCCCAGGATGACACGCTGAAACATGCCTTTGATCAGGTTCGCTCTATCGACGGCCAGCTTCTCCACCCTGACCAACCGCACACCTATCCGTATTTTACAATTATAAAAGATAAGTTGTATCGGGTGACCCAAGATGCCCAATCAAAGCAGGATACAACTCAGTTGTTGGTACCCAAAAGCCGTCGGGAAATGCTTTTCCAGACGGCTCATTCTAATCCAATGGCCGGGCATTTAGGACAAACAGCGACACTAAACCGTCTCATGGCCCGATTCTTTTGGCCGGGCATTCACGAGAATGTACGCAAGTGGTGTGCGTCTTGTCGTGAATGTCAGCTGGTGAATCCACCGGCCAACCCAAAAGCACCATTGTGCCCTATTCCGTTGATGCAGGTCCCCTTCGAACGAATTGGTATGGACCTCATCGGGCCATTAGAACGGTCAGCACGGGGACATCGTTTTGCTTTAGTCCTGGTGGACTACGCAACGCGATATCCTGAAGCAGTCCCGCTTCGCAATATTTCCGCAAATAGCGTGGCGAGCGCTCTGTTTCAACTAATCTCCCGGGTGGGAATCCCGAAAGAGATTCTCACCGATCAAGGCACGGCGTTTATGTCACGAACGATACGCGAACTTTACGAATTATTGGGCATTAAATCGATCCGGACCAGTGTCTATCACCCACAAACGGACGGGCTGGTCGAACGATTTAACCGCACTTTGAAATCCATGATTCGAAAGTTTGTACAAGAAGACGCCAAAAATTGGGATCGGTGGTTAGAACCCCTCTTGTTCGCTGTACGGGAGGTCCCTCAAGCCTCCACGGGGTTTTCCCCCTTCGAGCTTCTCTATGGGCTTCAGCCCCGCGGGGTGTTAGACGTCCTTAGGGAGACTTGGGAGGACGGACCTTCAGCTAGTAAAAATGAAATTCAGTATGTCCTGGACCTGAGAACAAAACTCCACACTTTGGGGCGGCTGTCACGGGAGAATTTGTTACAGGCTCAGGACAAGCAAAGTCGGCTGTACAACAGGGGGGCTAGGCTACGTCAATTCACACCGGGAGAGAAAGTGCTTGTATTACTTCCTACCTCTAGCTCAAAATTACTCGCAAAGTGGCAAGGGCCTTTTGAGGTTACACGGCGAATTGGAGATCTTAACTATGAAGTAATACGAACAGATAGGGGCGGAGCACATCAAATTTACCATCTCAACCTGCTTAAAAAATGGTCTGAGGTGGAATCAGTGATGCTGGCGATGGTGGTGAGTGGAGAGGAGGATCTCGGTCCAGAGGCGAATGTCAAATCAAAATTTCTCGCCCTGGCCGCTCGGGGAGACCACCTCTCACCATCCCAACTCACTGATGTGCATAATTTACAAGCAGATTTTGCTGATGTGTTCTCGCCCCTGCCAGGTCGGACGGACCTCATTCAACACCACGTTGAGACAGAGCCGGGCGTGGTGGTTCGCAGCCGGCCGTATCGACTGCCAGAGCACAAAAAGCAAATTGTGCAAAGCGAATTAGAGGCGATGCTAGAGTTGGGAGTAATAGAGGAATCTAACAGTGACTGGGCGAGCCCGATAGTTTTAGTTCCTAAAACGGACGGCTCGGTCCGGTTCTGCGTAGATTACAGGAAGGTGAATGCTGTGTCGAAGTTCGACGCTTATCCAATGCCAAGGGTTGACGAATTGCTTGATCGGCTGGGTACTGCTCGTTTTTATTCGACATTGGACTTAACCAAGGGATATTGGCAGATCCCCTTATCTCCCTTATCCAAAGAAAAAACAGCTTTCACCACGCCGTTTGGGTTACACCAATTTGTCACTCTTCCTTTTGGGTTGTTCGGGGCTCCGGCAACGTTTCAGCGTCTGATGGACAGGATTCTCCCACCGCACGCTGCATATGCCGCTGCCTATTTGGATGATATCATCATCTATAGTGGTGACTGGCAGCGTCATATGCAGCAGGTGCGGGCTGTCCTGAAGACGTTGAGATGGGCTGGGCTCACGGGCAACCCAAAGAAGTGTGCAATTGGGCGGGTGGAAGTTAGGTATCTGGGCTTCCACTTGGGTCATGGACAAGTGCGTCCCCAAATTGATAAGACGGCAGCGGTTGCGACTTGTCCGAGACCCAAGACCAAAAAGGAGGTTAGACAGTTCCTGGGGCTGGAGGGTTATTACAGAAGGTTTGTGCCTAATTATTCGGACCTCGCCAGCCCGCTGACTGATCTAACTAAAAAGGAGGTACCAGATACGGTTCAATGGACGGAGCAGTGTCAGCGGGCTTTTACCCAGATAAAGGCTGCTTTATGTGGTGGACCGCTTTTGCATGCCCCTGACTTTTCTCTCCCTTTCATCCTACAGACCGACGCGTCGGACAGGGGGATGGGCGCGGTCCTGTCCCAGGAGGTGGAGGGTGAGGAGCGGCCGGTGCTGTACATCAGTCGAAAGCTCTCTAAGAGAGAGACGGTGTACAACACCATAGAAAAGGAGTGTTTGGCCATCAGGTGGGCCGTTCTCACCCTCCGCTATTACCTCCTGGGACGGGAGTTCACCCTCTGTTCGGACCACGCTCCCCTGCAGTGGCTCCACCGCATGAAGGATACCAACGCGCGGATCACTCGTTGGTATCTCGCTTTACAGCCATTTAAGTTCCAGGTGATCCACAGGCCGGGTGTACAGATGGCTGTGGCTGACTTCCTCTCCAGGAGGAGGGGGGGGGAGGCTGCAGGCCGGATGGCTCCCCGGCCTGAGTCGGGCGGTGGGGGTATGTGGCGAGGGGGGCGTGGTTTTGCGAAGTCTGTAGCAAGAGAGAAAGGAGGGGGCCGATCGGTGAGTAAGTAGGTCAAGTGCAAAATGATGAACACCTGTGTCTGATTGCAGTGATTGGTGTGGAGAGACCGGATATAAGCCAGCATGCGGGAGGAGATGAGAGAGAGAGTTGGACTGGAACCTCACCTGTACGCTGTGTTTGAATGGAAGCTGTCCTTGTTATTTGTCCTGTTTTATATTGCTGTGCATGGCACGGTGAATGCGCTACATGCGCCCGTTTTGTTTGTTTATTTCTTTTGTAAATAAAAGTGAGTGTTTCAGTCACGCCGACCCCTGTCTTATTCCTTCCTTGCAATACAACGTTGAACCTTGTTACAGGGTGTAACGATACACGTATTCGTATTGAACCGTTCTGTACGAGGCTTTCGGTTCGCAGTTCGGTACGCATTTTCAAACCGAACGGTTCGTTGGATAATTTTTCCTGCCGACCAAAATTTCGTTATTTCAAATGTAGGCGGGTCGCGCGTGGCAAGCGCGCTAATAATGTAGAGACGCCGGCGCGACCACAACATTGCTCAACATCAAATGGTAAACATAATGTAAGCGGAACGAAACTGAGCTACTCGTTATTGTGTGGTTGACGGACCGTTGTTTATCAGTTTGGACCAGTGCAGCGCGAGCCGATCGTGATCATGCGACACTGTTACTACACAGCGCTAATAAGAGATCCAGTAAAGAAAGCTTTTGAATTCGCCACAGAAGTAATAACATCGCTGCGAGATGTAGTGAGAAACATTCACATAGTTTGGCAGGAATAGTAGGCTATAATGCCTTCAAGTAACATTACGTCGGTTTTATTTTGACATTATGAATACAATGCAAATGTTAATCTTAACTAAAATAAACATTTGTTTATAACTACTACAATATTACATTTAATTTTTTCCAAGGAGCTGTTTTGTTTTATATGCTCCTAAGAAGAGCCAATTATAGCTCCAGAATTGCTCAAAGTAAAAAGAAATCATATTTTATGATAAAAAAAGAAAGAAAAATAAATAAATCAAGGAAATTGGCATTTCTTTCTTTTTGCTGTATCGAAAACATACCAAACCGTAACACGTGTATCGTATTGAACCGAACCGTGAATTTTGTTACACCCCTAGTGGTAAGTGATAAATTACACTGGATAAAATAGCTCCACTTGTCTTGTACAAATGGTGTAATTTTGAAGCAGGTAGGCTAGAAAAAATATGTTTATGTTAGCTACCTGCCTGACGGCAAATGCTGCTTGTAACAAACAGTTAGTGCAACTTTTTTTTCGAACAGACGGAATATGGTTACATATTATAATATGTTTTTTATTGGGGGGGCCTCCATGTCCATTTTGCTTGGGGCCCCCAAATTCCTTCAAACGGCCCTGATTACCTCTAGACATCAGGTTTTCTCACAATGGTTGGTGAAGATGATCCAAAAAACCCAATACTTCAGTTCTAATAATCTAATGTTAATACAGCACAGAGGACTGTCAGTAGTTGACAATTTTGTTTAAATGCTTCCTTGTGATTTCACAAATGTCACTCTTTAGGGGGCCAGTTTAGATGGATCAGTAATGAGACTCTGCATATCCCTTGCGCCCCTCTGTTTTGGCAGGCGCCCACTGTGACAGATGCCTCTGGTGACTGGACACGCTTCCACATTTATTTTAATAAATGTGTTTCTCACAACCAAGACAGTTTAAGAGGAAAAAAGCATCTTAGGGGCAGTTTGGATTCACATATTGATTCATGCTCATATTAGACATTCATTCGTCTAGAAATCGATAAAGTATTGTTATGAATTTATGATTTTCCATTGTTTGGTTTGAATGTTATTCATTGTATGGGTCAATATGAATATATTATCCACATATATTATATATAACATTTAAAAGTGACTATGATAATAAAAACGAAAAATCATCTACAAATCTAGTTTGAAGCATGCACCATGTTCTTAAAAATCTACTCATTATATCCAAACCAAAAGGTTTTAAATACCTTTATGAATTAATAACAATTGTAAAATATTATATTTCTGAATTAAATAGGGCATGCTTATATATGATAACTGATTTTATGTCATAAAAATCAGAATATAATGTATATTTGACAGAATAATATGTCAAATTATCTGAATATAATCTTATTTTTCTGCTTTTATTAAAATCTACTGTGTTATATAGTAGAGTATTATAAAACTAATATTATTAAGCAGTAAAGAAGTTTGCTAAAATATATTATTATATTAATATTATTTTTGTTTACTTTTTTTAATGAGGGTTTTCTTCATGATATCAGGATATTGTCCTAACCTGATATTTTAACTTTATGCTCTCCCAAAAAAATTCAAATAGCTTTTTAATGCAGAAAAACATAAAAATTATTATCATATAACAGGTGTATTCAAGTCATCGTATGTATCAATTGCCTTTTAATGTGTTTTGAATAAATTAAAAGATAGAATCAATAACACCATGTCAGTAAATCATTTATCACTTCTAAGTTTTTATTTGTGGTTAATACGTCAATTTCAAACTCTTTTAAAGCAACACATAATTTGTTTTAGTATTAATCAAATCACAGCAAGTGCACTTTCCTTTTTTCTTTTGTCTCAGAAGTCAGAACATAATAAAAGCTATGTTGACTCTTTTAAAAAATAAAACCATTCTTGGTTTGGTGTTGTCACAAATTCAACGTCTTTGGTTTGTCCCGCTCACCACCAGAGGTCTTTATCACCTGAGTATTGACACCTTCACCTCAGACTCCATTTCCCATAAGCCTGTACCTGGAAAAGATTGCTATTTACCTGCATCGATTTTTGCTGCACACACACTTTTACTCATTGCAAAGTCTTGTTTTGCCCCTGGCTTCCAACTAACTAAGCTCAAGCTAACGTTCTGGCAGCACATCAACAACAATTGACTTGGCTAACACCGCTCACGGAGGAGCTAGTAAAAACACTACAGAGCCTCCACCTACCCACACCAAGTCAACACTACGCTCCTCCGCTTAGCCCCTCAATCAATACGAATTCAGTGAACACAGTAGAAGTTTGATGGAACACCAGCTAAACGAAAGGGATTTATGATAGAATTGAAACTGTTTGTTTTTTTCGCAAAGAACTGAGTATTGAACTGCAAACTGAGTTAGCCTGCCATGATGAGGGAAAGATGCTTGACCAGTTCGTTGAATTTGCCATACATGTTGATAATCTAATTCGAGCCCAAATACCCAGCAAAGCCTCAGTATCACCTCCAGCCACTTCCTTCCATATCACTGAATCTGAACCCATGCAGATTGGGCAGGCTAATCTAACCCCAGAAGAGAGATATCATCACATTCAACAGCATTTGTGTCTGTATTATGGCCAGGCTGGACACTTAAAGGCCACCTGTCAACCAACACCATCTCAATTCAACACACTCACGGTGAGTTCCTGTGACTCTCTCACATGCTCATCTAATTGCATGGAATTGCCTGTAATTTTAACGTACTCGGAGATATCTGTGGCTACCACGGCTATGCTCGATTCTGGAGCTGCCTGCAATTTCATTGACGAATTTGCTCGTGCACATGATATACCACTAAACCCCTGTGACTTTTCTTTGGCAGTGGAAGCGCTAGACGGACACCCCATCGATGCCGGCCATGTTCATTACACCACTCAAGATATCAAGCTTCAAATATTAGCTCTACATTCAGAGAACATTCGTTTCTATCTCATCCATTCAGCTCACCATCCCGTAATCTTAGGCCTCCCCTGGTTACAAGATCACAACCCCCACATGTCTTGGAGTGAGAAGCAGATCATTCAGTGGATGGACACATGCCAAGTGTCTGAGAACTAACCCTCCCGACACTATGAGAGCAGCTAATCAAGCCTCTGAGAATTACTCACAAGAACACTGCGAAGAAATGACTTTAGAGTAAAAAAAGTTCTTGGCTCAAAGCTGTGCTTAAAAGTTAGTTATCAAGCATCTCAGTCGTAATTTAAGTGAAGTGTAGGACTAAATCACAAGTGTCAGTCTTAGAGATGATTTACAACCCTTTGCTGTGCCACAAACGGAATTTTGGATGATGACATAGGCATGGACCAATCACTGAATAGATTTCCTTATTTAAGAATATTCTCAGATAAATTCACATTGAATGGTGAAAATTCCTAAGAGGAGTTTACATTCAACACACATTTGACAATTATAATTTCAAGAGAATACATTATGATATAGGCTACACATTGGAAATGAAAGATAAAAACGTTTTCCACCATGTTTTAATTACACATTTTAACCCGGTGTGCTGTTAACTCACCTGACTATATATAAGCTAGATTTTATGATAAATTCAGCCACCATGGATTCCAAAAGAAAACCGAACTGGCGAGAGGAAGAAGTGCCACCACTGCTTGCTGAATTACTCGCACAGCGGAAACATGTTATAAATTGATATAACAAGCGTATATTTATTAACAACTCAGCAAGCATAAATTTATAAAGTTCTTTGGCGTAGGCCCCGTCCTTAGTGCGCAATGCGAGGGTAGCGGAAGCTGCATATCCTGCCTGAAGACGCAGGAGCGCAGCCGATCCCCTGGAGGTAAAGGAATGGACCATTCTGGTGGTGGTGGGGAGGATGAAGGGGAAGGTACCATCTTGGTGGTGGTTGGGGAGGATGGAGGTAATTGGCAACGTCAGCATCTTGAACTCAGACAAATGTAAGTACCAATCTTTTATACTGCAAGTGTTGATTGGTTAGAAGTGAGGTAATACATGACGCTCTGATTGAGTCTTCCTGACAGAACTTACACTAAAGCTTTCATTTCAGCTCAGCATTAACCACCGCTGCCAAAGATGATGCCTGCTCTGTCCAAACGATACCGTTTGATTAACTGCTCGTCGTCAAACATTTCAAAAACTTTCTTCCTCTCCTGAAAGATTCGCGCACGTCTCTGTCTCCTTAGTGCCATCACAAGCCCCAACTGGCAACTCCTAACCACTTGAGAGACCTATCGAGCTGTCTTAAATAACTGGGAGAGTAATAGTGATTCTTAGCTTTAAGAAATTTGATAACTTGCTTTTATACAAAAGTTCGAAAGTAGGAGTAAATTTCATGAATTCTCATCACTTAAGACTAAAATGACACTTGAAGCTTGATAAATACGGGCCCAGATCTTACCGAAGCTTTCAGCAAATCCAAGACCTCACAACTGCCTCCACATCGCTCCTGAGATTGTGCTATAGACTTACTACCTGGTAGCACGCCTCCCAGAGGTAGAATCTTCCCACTGTCCCAACCTTAATCTGAGGCAATGAAGACTTATACCAAGGAGGAGTTAGCAAAGGGTTTCATCAGACCATCTTCTTTACCAGCATCCACTGGCTTCTTTGTGGGCAAGATAGACGGAGGTCTCCATCCATGCATGGATTATCATGGCCTAAATGAGATTACTGTAAAATTATCCTGCCTCTTGTTCCTGCAGCCCTGGAACAGCTCCGAATGGCCAAATACTTCAGCAAACTCGATCTGCACAGTGCAGACAACCTCATTCACATCTGTGAAGGAGATGAATGGAAGACAGCATTCTCAACCAACACAGGGCACAATGAGTACTTGGTTATGCCGTTCGGGCTGGTCAATAGTCCATCCGTGTTCCAGCCTTTCATCAATAACGTCTTCAGGGACATGCTGATTCGATGGGTGATTGTCTACATTGATGACATTCTTATTTGCTCCGGCACCTATGCAGAACATGTCCAGCATGTCCGAGCCATTCTGCAACGTCTCATTTCTCACCAATTGTATAACAAGGCAGAGAAATGTGAATTTCAAATGTGATACGTCCTGAAAGAGTGGCCATGGATGATAGCAAAGTACAGGCAGTTTTGAAATTGCCACAACCAACCACTGTTAAGAATTGCAATGTTTCATGGGCTTTGCAAACTTTTACATTTGTATGGCCAAAAGACTCCTAGACAGGAAAGGTGGGCTCTCTTCTTTACTCGATGTAACTTCACTGTCATGTATTGTCCAGGTTCCAAAAACATGAAAGCTGACGCTCTTTCTTGACAATATGAGTCTTCACAACATGCACAGACCGCCGAACTGATCATACCTTCAACCATGTTAAGACAGAGATTGACGATGCCCAAGCTCGCAACCTATCACCCCCAGAATGCCCTCTGAAATGGATTTACGTTCCTCCCTCACTCCAAAAGAAGGTCTTGCAATGGGCTAATTCACCCCCTAGCTCCGGACATCCTGGTATCACCTGGTATCACCACTTCTGGTGGCCGTCTATGCAGTCCGACACCATCGCTCTCATTCATAATTGTTCCAACTGCAACATACAGTAAATAAATCACCCAAGCAACTTCCTGCCAGATTACTCCAACCTCTGCCAATTCCTCAATGTCCTTGGTATGTATAGACATCGATTTCATTACAGACCTGCCAATCTTCCAGGGTAACACAATCATACTCACCATCATCGACTGCTTCTCTAAAGCATGCTGCCTAATTCCGCTGCCCAAGTTGCCCACAGCCATGGAAACGGCAGAAGATTTGAGCAATTTGGTATTCAGATTTTACGCACTATCTGAGGACATTTTTTCTGATCGAGGTCCCAAGGTTTACCTCTCGAGTGTAGTCAACCTTCTTCAACATAATCTCAACATAAATGTCAGCCTTACTTCTGGGTATCATCCTAAATCCAACGATCAAACTAAATGCTTAAATCAAGAACTAACTCTCTCTCTACAGACATACTGCAACCAGAACCAATCTGACTGGAGCAATTATTTTCTTTGGGCAGAATACGCCGAGAACTCACTGCGGAAACTCTCCACAGGTTGGACTCAACTTCAATGTGTGCTGGGATATCCACCGTGGTCCGGCGAGCCCACTGACCTCCTGGCTGTCAACGATTGCTTCAAAGGAGTGAGACAACTTGGATCTCATAAGCCCGTACCTGGAGCTGATTACCATTCTACTGAGTCACATTACGGACTATTTTAGCAGCACACACACTTTCACTCATTGCAAAGTCTTGTTTTGCCCCGACTAACATTACTGAGCGTTCCTTCAGTGTTTTGCCTTACCTGTGTTTGACCTCTAACTGTTTCATCTGTTTTGATTTGATCTGCCTTTTGTATTTTCCCTGTTTGCCTGGATTACTCTTGTGATTCTTTGCTGCCTGCCTCGGATACAGTATGTGCTTGTGTTTTGACCACGTCCATGTCTGGCCTTGGATGTTACTATTGCTGGTGATTGACCCCTTCCTATTTCTAGTGCTGCATATTCTTTTAATAAAGCTGCACATTGATCCTAACTCAGCTGACTCCTGACAGATGTTATTAAGATGTGTTCTCAAAAACTCTATATGTAAACATCTATCCTTAATTTGATTTCACAAGTAGTTGGTGATCATTGGAGATCTGATATTGAAAATTCCAACTAGAGCTTGTTTTTCAAATTAAAAATCTCTGCATACACATCAGTTTTGATTTCACTTTTGTACTGCCTAAGACTCTGACCGTTCAGTTATTCTAGTGTTTGGTACTGGATATCAAAAGGGGCAGCATGTGAGTGAACTTAAGCTGATTCCTGTGCAGAGAGCAGCTTTTGCCTCAGGCAGAAGAAATGTGTGTGTGTGTGTGTGTGTGTGTGTGCTACTGTGTGTGCCTGAGCTTTTCTGCTAGACAGGAACCCAAGAAAAAAATTGAGCTTTCTCATGCCTGTAAAAACTCATTATGTGTGGTGTTTCATGTGAAAACCAGAGAGTCATGGTCAGATGCAAAAGAAGCCTCAGCAAGGGAAGCTATGGCACTATTGAGAGAAAAAGTTACATTCAAACAAATCCCACTAAAACAGAAAGAACACCACTTAATGAAAGCACGGTTCGAGGTGACATTTTACTAGACTAATATGTTGCATTAATTTAAATTAGATTAAACAAATATTTATTATTTACTATCAACACACATTTTGCCATGTAGGAATGACACATGTTAATTTATGTGTATTTTCAAAAGCAAATTAATTTTATGTTTATGTTTGGCTTGCTGAGACGAATGAAGTGACAGCTTTTGACATGGATATAGTATCACACAAAGGCCACACAAAAACATTATTGTTTCATCATTGTTGCCATTGTATATATTCTGCAGGAGTATTTATCACTACTGATTAAATAGGCTCTATACCAATCGTCACATGAACAAACAGGAAAACAGCTCTCATCGCATCCTCTTGTTGGAGAAAGTGTTAACGGCAGTATGAATTGACTGCGATATCTATGGACTTTTCAGGTAATCAGCTAATTATTTATTTTTATTGTTGGCATTTCAATAAAAATTTCTAAATGTTAGTGAGAAGAAGAAAAATAAAAACTTTTAATAGCAATCTGCATATGCAATGGACATCGGTTATGCTAATCTTTGCTCGCTCCTTTGAAATTATCTTGATTAAAACGAGCTGTATATTTAATGAAGCACATCCAAAAGACCTGAACCAGAAGCGAAGCAACCTGTTTTACAGAATATGTAAGTTTGTTGCACATAACCCCCATTATTTTAGAACCAAAGGGGTTTGAAAACAGGGCAGCTGCCAAAGTAAACTTGAATCTAGAATTTGGATGATCATGTGATCTCAACATGGCGGCCACCATGAGGTAGGATCACCAGTACAATAAAACCAACATAGGCTCATTGCAATAACGTGCCTATACCTACATTCTTGCAAAACTCCAAAAACATACCTTTCATTGCAATTTCCAGCTGCAATTTCCAATTATTTTTCATTTAAAACTGCTTTTTTAATCAACAATTCATTTAAAATGCTTAAGTCTTGACAGAAAGTAGCACTTATCGTCCCCCCTTTTATCTCTTGCTTGGCTTCTTCATTTAGTTCCTCTTCTTCTTTTTCTTTCTTTCTACTGATGAATCTGAAGATGAAAGCATGTCTCTTGTTATTCTGTATTCTGCATTAAAAGAAAATGCAGTACACCCAGAAATACGTCCTCACCATTTACTCATCTTTTACCCTCATGCCATCCAAGATGTATACAACTTTCCTTCTTAAGATTAACTCAAATGAAGGTTTTTAGAAAAATAAAAAATACATCTCTGGGAATACACATAATGCAAGCTCATGTGTTTCTAAAAGTTGGAGCATCAAAGAGCACATACTGCAATAACATCCATGCGACCCCAATGGATGGATCAATGTCTTCTGAAGTGAAATGATGAATGTTTGTAAGAAAAATTACCAATATTTTAAACTTTTTAAACTGTAGACTATCGCTTCAGACCAACTGTAATACGTTGTTTTTCATACAAAGGTTTCCGAGTCAGTGATATTAGATTGTGTGTATGTATTTTTATTGTACTTACCCTGTAACTACATGGAACAAGAGGGTAACAAGCACCACTTTAATTTATGGCATGCAATGTCACATGTAGCGAATACGACTCTGGGTAAATATGAATTAGCTCAAGAATATGGGGAATCTTGGGAATATTAATATTTATGACTCATGGTCATAATTCATAAGTCGCATGTACATTTATTTTATCAATTATCGAGATTACCTTGTTCTATAACTGTCTGACCAACATTTAATTCGTCCAGCGAAATAAATGTAAAATCATTACAGTCAAGAAGAGGTATTCACAAACTTCAAGAGAGTTTCATGTCCTGGCCACGGACTTCAAACTTCCTGAGTTTATTAATTAAAACTACTCAAGTAGTCTATATTTCGAGCTTTGTAGCTTATAGTTGGATCTTTTAAAGTTTCATTGACTTATAAGGTGGATTTCCAAACACAGAGGCAGTGAAAAGTATTTATGAATTTTAATAAATGCAAAACTAGAGATTATATGAGCTACGAATATAAACGTACGTAAAAATGCAAACAATAAACAAACAACATATAACCAAACAATAACATAAGTGATCAGAATGAAATGAAAGAAAGAAAGAAAGAAAAGAGAAGAGGAAAAGCTAGTAATTGTTACATACAGAAACCTAAAAGCCGGACCCCAGAAAAGCAGCTTTTATCAGATAAATATACTTTCAAGTCTGTTCTCTGTTTGGTTGATGCTGAAAGCGCGGACGAGGTCCTGTTTCGACTGCGTCTTCCGGTGTCGCGGGAAGCTTGAAAAGGCTCACTGAAATGTAACGTTACCGAGAAAGTTCGTCTTCATCTTCCGTGAAGGAAGAGGCAAGATATAACTTAGTTGCAAAGAACGGCAGCTACGACTCGAACATGTGTTCGTCCGAGGAGAAGGCCGGAGCCTTTCAGATGTTTCTTGGAGCTGTGGAGAAGAGGAGGAGGTCAGAGCGATCGAAGAGAGAAGAGAAAGAGGAAACTGAAGGTTTGGACTTTTATCAGTGTCCCATGTACCGCTCCCCTTCTTCGTGGAGGACGAATCAGCTGTCGAGATCTTTCTAGCGGGAAGGTCCTTTGTTCGTTTGGATCTCCTGGCTCAAGTTACAGGGACGATTGACTTAAACCTTCCAGTTCCAGAAATATGAAATGTGTAAACAATGTATATTACTGCATTCTACTATTGGAATTTGGCTCTGTTATATTGAGAGAATTCCATAGACATCAGACACATCACATGAAGGTTGTAGAAATGCAAAGTTACAGGAGATATGCAGAATTATACACATTTAAAGTTTTGATTACCACATGACAAAATCGTAGACACCCCAATATGACATGGTCATAACAAAAGGCACCTCAGAAATATATCACCATTTTGGTAATGTCCTATGTGGGTAAGTCAATGGGAAATCTGTGTGTGTGTGTGGTGCGTTTGGGACGTGACTCGCTGGAATGTTAGTTTTCCTGGGTTGTAAAGTTTTATGGTCTGAGGTAGGGTTACCACAAGACACTATTGAGGAACTTCTTTCATGAACCTTCAGAATTAAAGATTTTACTCTAGCAAGTCACACCTCTATTATAAATTTGTAATGAATGGTAAAATGAAATTTTACTATGTGGAAGTCCATATATGGAAATGTGCTTCAGTTGCATCTCGTGGTGGGTTTCTGGTTGAAAGTCCACGAGTGTGTGTGTGTGTGTGGAATGTCACGAGGCTGTAAAGTCACAGGAAGTCCATGCTAAAATGGGGGTTTTTACAAGGGTCCCCCTTTGTTTACGTTAATGTATGACTGGGGGGAGAATACCAGCCTGGCTGGTAAATGGTCCTCGAGAGAATAATTAACCAGCTAAGGACAAAGATGATGTGTTCGCCATCACATGATCTACTTAATGTGAAAAGCAGATGCCATTGTCGCTACATAATTCCCCCCTGTTGTGAGACGAAATCCGGGATGGACTTTATCGAACAACAAATTAGCACAATGGATGGCAGGTGGATCATGACGATCAAATAACAGGTGGTTGCTAGGCTGATGACTCAGCTCAAGTGAGGTTGAGGGGGTCGATGGTGTGGGACCCCCCCCCCCCTTCAGGGTTTGTAGGAAACCGCCAGACACGGCTTTGTGAGCTTGGCTGTGGATGCTCACGTCTTGTTGAGTCTGGTACAGGATGAAAGCCAAGACGAGTGTCGGGGCGTGGTCGGTGACCGTGGAGATGCCCATCACCGTGTTAGACTTCCTGGGTGTGAGTCCTGCCTTGGGGATCAGGAGTCGGGCTGCTCTCTCTCCATGCGATGCCGGATGCCGGATCTGGTGATGTCCGATTGCGGCTGCTTTCTAGCGAACCACCACAGCATCCTGTTGGAGGAAAAAGAGAGAGAGAGAGAAAGGGAGGAAAAATTTCAGCGATGGATGTCCTTGGTTGGCTAGGGCATCTTGTTGCTTCGCTGAGGTTGGTATGCCACATGCTTTGATGTCTCATGCGTGGCTTTTGTGCTGCGGTGTTCAACACATGGGGCTTCTTGGTGGCATAGGAAAGGTCTGTTCATCAGAGGCCCGCATGACCTTTCTTTGTACACAGCGGAGGTGGCGTAAGCGGCTCTGAGGCGTGCAGTGTAGTTGGTGAAGTTTGATTGTGCTGTGTAGTCACTGCAATCGTGATGGTGGTAGGTATGTGGCGCAGACATTGGTCTGGTTGCACAGCTGCAGGTCAGAGATGACCTTGAAGCAGCAGGTGTCAGTGTTCATTTTCTGTGTCGGTGTCAGACGTGGCTGCACTGTCTTCATCTGTTGTGTAAGAAGACTCTGGCTCCCCAGTGTTCTGGGGAGAGAGGTTGCAGGTTCGACGGTCTGGGCTTGGAGTTCTGGACGGCGGATGATGCTGGTTCCAGAATCTTTCTGAGCGCTCGGTCCGACGCTTTGGATGAGCACCGTCACAGTCGTGCTGCCACCTGCTGTCTGGCTCTGAGCAGTGCTCAGAGACGGAGTAAATGGTGTGTGTTTCGACAGTCTTTTCATCCATAGCCCTTTGCTTGGTGTAAGCCTTGTGGGCTAAGTCTCTGAGTTTTCGAGTGGACATGGTTCGTGGGCAGACAAGCACATCAAGATGTTTACTCACAGTGCTATGTAGATTTCGCAGAAACAAAGTTCTAAAAGTTACATCTTCTTCCAAATGTGGAGCGTTGGTTGCTCCGAAGAACGTTTGTCGGAGTCGGCCATAGTAGGACTGGGGGTGTTCAAGTCGGGCCTGTTTGACGTCAAAGGCCTTGATAAACCCTTGGTCTGATTCTGGATCAGAGAATTCACGGATCAACGTTTGTCGCAGTTGCTTGTAATCTGTTTTGACCGCCTCTGGTTGTCGATCCAGGAAGCTACGCACTTCTCTATTTGCGGTTATTCGTAACAAATACAACTTGTCCCAAGCTGTCACGTTAGCGACAGTTTGCAGGTGAAAATCAATGTCTTGAAGGTACGCATAAACACTGCCGTCTCCGGCAAACGTAGGAATGTGTCTGGCCAGCTTGTCAAGGCTTTTGGGAGGAGAGCTGTTGCTGGGGGCCCAATCCGTCTGGGGAGGATTCTGACCCTTTACAACTCCGCCCCCTTCAGCCTTTGGATTTTGGCTGACAGGGTTGGGGTGGCTGATTGGGAGAAACTCTGTGAGGTGTGTTTCTCTGTTCCAGCCACTCTGCAATCTGTAAGCATGTTTTAGTTCTGCATGAACAGTGTCAAGTTCATCTTGGAGCTCGTGTCTCTGCTGAGCAAGCTGATGGATTTTAGTCTCTGCTCTCTCAAGGAGAGCTTCAGCCTGTTGGAGCCTTTCGTTGAGTTCCTTCCGGGTGAGTTCCTCCGACTGTTGTCTTTGGTCTGTGTGCCGATGAAGATCGTCTAGGGCATTTTGAAGTCTTTCAACTTCCTGTTGTAGCGTTGTGTCCGTCTCGTCCTCTTCCTCGGTCAGGAAGAGTAGCTGGTCTAGACGGCTCTGTGTGTGTGCTCGGTCCTCCAGGGCCTCTGTGGCCTGGAGCTGTAGTGCGGCTACCTTCTGCTCCAGATCGAGGTTGGTTCTTTCGCTGACCCGGGCCTTGATGACGAGGTTGAGTGCGAGTTTTCCGAAGATTTTGGCCAGATGCTTGTGGTCGTACTTCTGGGTTGGATCGTAGGTCTCAAACTGGTCTAGGTACTGTGAGTCAGCGGCCTCCTGGGGTACAACGGTTGCCGTCATCTCTCTCAGCCATGTTTCGAGAGTGTGCCAGCGGACTGCGGGACTGGATGAGCTCGACATCTTTGCTTACTGTGGTGAGAGAAGCACAGCACACACAAAAAGAGACAAAATGCAAGTTTGTTTTAGGGTCAAATGAGCTATACTCATACGGGCTATGCCGTTTATGAGAATTTCGGGGCTAACTGATGCCGACAGTTAGCGGAGCCAATTTCGTGGGTATGGATAAACCCACAATAGAGATTTTGACAGGCGGAAGCCTGGG
Organism: Scardinius erythrophthalmus; assembly: GCF_964197995.2. Classification (NCBI taxonomy): domain Eukaryota; kingdom Metazoa; phylum Chordata; class Actinopteri; order Cypriniformes; family Leuciscidae; genus Scardinius; species Scardinius erythrophthalmus. The sequence goes on from NC_138222.1 coordinate 6,824,051, forward strand.
GGTCGTCTAATGACGCCGGCTTTGATCGTTACTCTATTCGCTTTCCTGGGGTCTCTCTTAGGTTCTGTCTGTAAGTGAAATGAGAGAAACAAATCACAACAGAAATGGAGAAAAATTAAAATAACAACAAAGTTGAAGGTAGGGAAGAAAAGGGAAACACAACACAAGGAAGTGAATTGGTCTGCAATGAAATGTCACAAACAATAACACGGGAGTGTTATAAAATAAAAATAAAGAGGCCTAAGCCTATAAACACTGACTGAGTTCTGCCAATAGATACACAATAAGGGATTAAGATGTTAGACTTAATGTAAATTAAGGCTTTCTGGTGTCATCAAATTGAGTAAATATGTATGCAGGAGTCCGAGGCAAAGGCTTTACTAAAATAGTGATACAACAAAAAGGAAATTATGATAACTGATGGTGATTTATCAGAATAACCTACCCCCCCCCCCCCCCCCCCTTTGGAGAAAAGAGGGAAGAGAAAAAAAAAATTATCAATGAAATAAAATGTGAATAACAACACAGGCTTGAGACGCAGTCAGAGGGATAGGCCCCGGCAGTGGGTATGTGCCACTAGGGTGAGGGCCGTATGTCTTCTCAGTGGTCTTCCCTGGCTGATTAGACACAATTTTGAATTAGAATTCAAACTAGTTTGAATTGAAATTCAACTAAGCATGCAAGGGGAGGTTCAAAATAATAAAAATAAGGAAGGAAAGAAAATTAGAATGATGACAGTGATGTATCAATACTAAAATTAATTAAACTGAAATTCAGAATGACTTCCTATAATCCTTAAAATAACACTGAAGTTATTAGCATTGCTTATAAAAATAATCAAACAAAAAGGGTAGCAATGAGACACTTTAATTGCAGACTGGGGGGTTAAACAGATATTGATAAGTCGACCCAAGATGGCCACACGGTGGCGTGCTTCTTCCTAGGTGGACCTATCAATGAACTGAGTGAATCAAATCTAAGTTTTTAATTCGAAAAGTTTTCTTTTTTTTTTTCGAACTTAACTTAAAGTGTGACAGTCAAAAATAGCAAAGAGAATTGTCTAACTCCAAATAATATCAGCATAAGCTAAGCTTTGAATGCAGTTAAGTATTTGAGAGAGAAAATGAATGCAGAGAGAAAAAGAAATTGAAAGCAGGTATTATCTTAGAACGCCACCAGAGGGCGTAATTGTGCTCGCGCAGGCTGACGTCAGTGGGAGGCGACGCTCACGCAGGATGACGTCGGTGGGGCGCGTAATTTGAGAACTGCCACACACCTAGAGGCTGCCCTCTAGTGTCAGTGACGTGATTCAGCAGTTAAGACAGCAGATTTTTTATCTGTGGAATCACGAGTTTTTTGCGCTCTGTTGCATGCGGAAAATGAGCGAGTTTTACAACATGTGACTACAGGGATTACACATTATGCATTACACATTGAGACGGTTTTAGAATAAGAACAGGGATTATCATCTTTTCTTAATTCATAAAACTGGTCTCCAATTACACATTAGATATAAAACGGTTTACATAAAAACAGGTATTAAAACTTCTTGTTTTAATCACTAGAAACTGTGAGCAAACAGGCATTAAACATCTATTTACTTAAGCTGTGAGCACGACAGGCATCAAAACAGCTGTGAGCAGGAATTATCATCTGCTCATCTCCCATAAGCATTAATCAAAATAGCACTTTTATGATTTTTGCGTAGGTTTACGAAATTGGATCGCGAGGCCAATTTCTGACCAGGAGCTTATCGTTAACGTATTGTATATCATAAGGCCTATTACGACTGAAAAACTATCAGATTTACGTCTTCGTCCTAAAAGAGATCCTTCGTCTTCATTTAGTCGGTTTAAATCATATTACATGTACCCACTGCAAAGAGTTTCGCTTCGTCTTTACAGGGACACTGTAATATTATGAGCTGCAGTTTTAGCACTTAACAGTGATTAAAAATGCTTAGACATTTTTGAAACTGTTAATTTGAAGAGCTGAGCTGGCTTTGTGCCTAACGTCAGCTGAGTGAGTTCGCTTTATACCGACTTACCTCACAATTCAAAACGCGCGTGTAGCCTACAATTATTAAACCAATAATACACATTCACTGAAACTGAATTTGTTCCACCAGATAAAGTTTGAAACTGCATAAAATTACTCCACCAAACTGTAGCGAATACGACTCTGGGTAAATATGAATTAGCTCAAGAATATGGGGAATCTTGGGAATATTAATATTTATGACTCATGGTCATAATTCATAAGTCGCATGTACATTTATTTTATCAATTATCGAGATTACCTTGTTCTATAACTGTCTGACCAACATTTAATTCGTCCAGCGAAATAAATGTAAAATCATTACAGTCAAGAAGAGGTATTCACAAACTTCAAGAGAGTTTCATGTCCTGGCCACGGACATCAAACTTCCTGAGTTTATTAATTAAAACTACTCAAGTAGTCTATATTTCGAGCTTTGTAGCTTATAGTTGGATCTTTTAAAGTTTCATTGACTTATAAGGTGGATTTCCAAACACAGAGGCAGTGAAAAGTATTTATGAATTTTAATAAATGCAAAACTAGAGATTATATGAGCTACGAATATAAACGTACGTAAAAATGCAAACAATAAACAAACAACATATAACCAAACAATAACATAAGTGATCAGAATGAAATGAAAGAAAGAAAGAAAGAAAGAAAAGAGAAGAGGAAAAGCTAGTAATTGTTACATACAGAAACCTAAAAGCCGGACCCCAGAAAAGCAGCTTTTATCAGATAAATATACTTTCAAGTCTGTTCTCTGTTTGGTTGATGCTGAAAGCGCGGACGAGGTCCTGTTTCGACTGCGTCTTCCGGTGTCGCGGGAAGCTTGAAAAGGCTCACTGAAATGTAACGTTACCGAGAAAGTTCGTCTTCATCTTCCGTGAAGGAAGAGGCAAGATATAACTTAGTTGCAAAGAACGGCAGCTACGACTCGAACATGTGTTCGTCCGAGGAGAAGGCCGGAGCCTTTCAGATGTTTCTTGGAGCTGTGGAGAAGAGGAGGAGGTCAGAGCGATCGAAGAGAGAAGAGAAAGAGGAAACTGAAGGTTTGGACTTTTATCAGTGTCCCATGTACCGCCCCCCTTCTTCGTGGAGGACGAATCAGCTGTCGAGATCTTTCTAGCGGGAAGATCCTTTGTTCGTTTGGATCTCCTGGCTCGAGTTACAGGGACGATTGACTTAAACCTTCCAGTTCCAGAAATATGAAATGTGTAAACAATGTATATTACTGCATTCTACTATTGGAATTTGGCTCTGTTATATTGAGAGAATTCCATAGACATCAGACACATCACATGAAGGTTGTAGAAATGCAAAGTTACAGGAGATATGCAGAATTATACACATTTAAAGTTTTGATTACCACATGACAAAATCGTAGACACCCCAATATGACATGGTCATAACAAAAGGCACCTCAGAAATATATCACCATTTTGGTAATGTCCTATGTGGGTAAGTCAATGGGAAATCTGTGTGTGTGTGGTGCGTTTGGGACGTGACTCGCTGGAATGTTAGTTTTCCTGGGTTGTAAAGTTTTATGGTCTGAGGTAGGGTTACCACAAGACACTATTGAGGAACTTCTTTCATGAACCGTCAGAATTAAAGATTTTACTCTAGCAAGTCACACCTCTATTATAAATTTGTAATGAATGGTAAAATGAAATTTTACTATGTGGAAGTCCATATATGGAAATGTGCTTCAGTTGCATCTCGTGGTGGGTTTCTGGTTGAAAGTCCACGAGTGTGTGTGTGTGTGTGTGTGTGTGGAATGTCACGAGGCTGTAAAGTCACAGGAAGTCCATGCTGAAATGGGGGTTTTTACAAGGGTCCCCCTTTGTTTACGTTAATGTATGACTGGGGGGAGAATACCAGCCTGGCTGGTAAATGGTCCTCGAGAGAATAATTAACCAGCTAAGGACAAAGATGATGTGTTCGCCATCACATGATCTACTTGATGTGAAAAGCAGATGCCATTGTCGCTACACACACTTGCCCTGTAACTACATGAAACAAGAGGGTAACAAGAACCACTTACCCTGTAACTACATGGAACAACGCCCAAACTTAAACATCTGCACTTTTGCTATCCAAAAAACAAAAACACAAATTCATAGATATGTACCCTGTAATTTTTTAAAGCCTATACAGTATGTATTGGTACACCATTATTACAAAAAGGTGCAATAAGGCTCTCGCCAAATTGCTCCCAAATATAAGATTGTTGTATTATAGTAGTAGAATAAGTACCCCTTAGTTCTATAATACTTACAGTATAAATTATTTTTTAATTATCCTGGTTGTTACCCCTTTATTCCCCAAACTTAACATATTGTTCCCTTATACTTACATGCAAGTACTTTATAGGTACACTATAATTACCGAAAGTTACGCTGTAAATTTTTCTTAATTACGCTGTACTTTCTTGGCTGTAATCTAAAGCGTTGCCCAAATTGTATTCCTTTTCACACAAATTATGATGACAGGGGCAGATTACCGATTACTTTCTTGCAGTCCTATACACAATATTATGTTATGACCTCAAAACACTTTTACCATACCGCATGATTTGTAAATTAATACATTTTGATATTTGAATCACATAACCAGATCCATATGTAGCTTTTCTGCCATAGTATTTTTGCTTTATACAATGCAGTTGTGATACGGAGTGCTTGGGTACGAGTCCATTGAAACACCAGTCATGATAAAAGAACTCAAATACTTGTAGAGGCAAACTAAAATAGCATGTTTACTTGAACAAGTGCACACGGGGGTAATAAAACATGGCCAAATTCACCTTCATCTGTTTCAGATAAAACTGAATGCGCACACTCTCAGAAAAAAAGGTACAAAAGCTGACTCTGGGACAGTGACCTTCAAAAGGGTTCTAATATGTACCATTTAGGTACTAATATGTACACGTTTGGTACCAATATGTACAAGTTTGGTACCAATATGTACCTTTGAGGGACTTATATGCATTCTTTAGGTACAAAGGTGTACCTTTTGAAAAGGTACCGCCACAGTGACAGCTTTTGTACATTTTTTTTTTAGAGTGCATTTAGCTTCACTCACTTATTTTTGCAATTCAGTGGTGCAGAAATTACATAATTCGTCTTTAAGCTCTGTAAAAGAGGATATATATACGGTATATATATATATATATATATAAAACTCTGGAGTGAAATTAGCAATTCCATTCTATTTAAAATCAAGAGCACAGCATGAAGGATCATTTCTGATCCTCACGGCAGCCATTAGTTAATTGATTGGGCGCAGAGCACTGTTCAATGTGTTTAGCTCTTTAATTAAGCATGTTTCTTTTTTAAACGAAGAAAGTTCAGGAAAAAAAAAACAGAAAAGAAAAAAATTCTGTCTCTTTGAGCCACACTTTCATTAAAAGGATAGCTCAGGCAAAAAAAAAAAAAAATTATATAAATAGTCACATACATGTGTCTTTCTTCATGAATGGAAAAGTTTTGACAATTATTCATGCTGCTCTTTTCCACACAATAAGAGTGAAAGGTGACTTGGGCTGCCAAGCTCCAAAATGGACAGAAAGCATCACATGCCAGAACGGGTTGCAGCAAGGATGAGTTGAAGCAGGATCTAGGTGCAGCAATATCTTTTAATAACAATAAATCACGCAGGAGAAACAGGAAACTGCAGGAACGACTCAAACCAGAATATTACCAATGAGAATGAACAAAGAACAACTACAACTGCGGACTATAAGCAGCACACAGGGTAACTGAGGAGAAAAACAAGGCACAGGTTGGGACTAATCAATCAACTAATGAGTAACCATGACAACAAATGAAAAACGGCACGTTTACAGAAAACAAGACAATGCAAACATAAACCTAACATCATAATAGTAGTCCATACTTATTCTTAATTTGAAAATCTTGCTGGAAAACTGTAGCGTCATTTACTGGACAAACAAGAGGGTGTATAATGTTTATAATTTTACTATTCTGAAAGTGAAAATGAAAGGTGACTCGTTCATGGATGTGTTTGTTTTGTTTTATCTCTCAATGCAATTTTGATCATGTGTTGCTTCTATTCAGATTTGACTTATTTTCCAGGTAACAAGGCAATAGTTAAAGGCATTTAGCCTATTACCTATTGAATTTATTTCAGCGATTTAAGGTTGATAGGCCATGCTTAAAAGTTTGGAAAGTTGCTCAACTCCATCCCTCCAGTGGCTTGTCTTTCCTTTTTTACTTTCCTTTGTGCAGTCACTGTATAATTGATTTTGCTGTGTCTTTGCTCCAGGAGACAATTAACAGCAGATTAGGCCTTTTCTCTTAAATAGTGCAACTTCTCCCAAGTCATTATTAAATCCATCATAACAGAAGAGGCGTGTACTCATTAACATGAAAATTAAGGTTTATGAAGAAAGCTAAATTTGAAAAATGAATGCATGTTGAAATATACACTTTTTAACGTGTTTTATTGCCAGTGGCACTGTTGAATGTTAAATATTAATATTTACCTGGAAATAAAGCAGCAGAATGAGACTCAACCTGATATTTAGGCATAATGTCTGTGTACAAGCAATGGAATTTCTATTAAAGGGGTCAAATTATGCTATTTTAAACATTCATTATTTTGTTTATTGGGTGTAATAGAATAGTGATCATGCTTTAATGCTCAAAAAAACCCATGTTGACTACAAGTAAAGTTGCACCTACATGTCATCTAACTCTTATTAGAGTGTTAGTAGAGTATTAATAGACTGGTAGGGTTCAGGTTAGAATAAGTTGACATGTTGCAAAGTTACTTATAGTCAGTAGAATGTCTGTTGGAGGATCATCAAAATAAAGTGTTAGCAGATAGTCTACTAAAGACTAACTGTACTAAATTCCTTATACATTTGGTATTGGTAGCCCTTTAATGTGTATTACGCTGTTACGCACGAACAGCGCGCTGACGTGCATTCCGCCAGAGCGGTTTCAGTTTACTCTTAGTTTCGTTTCTGCCGCCATGTTCTACGAGTGGTAAATGTGCGTGCATGAATGTAAGTTCAATTATCCTTATATTTAGCTGTTATATCGAGATATATTAACACTTTCATGTAGCAGCTGTACATCCGATTGTTGTCGTTATGTTCATATCGTGATTAATGTGTTCAGAGGCGAGTGATGCCAGTGTAATTCACGTGTACATGTTTAGCGCTATTTGCCGCGCTGTGGACAATATAAACATATATAGATGATGTATACTGAGGTGAATCTTTATGTTTACTGTATTCATACATATTCTTATATATCTTTATTTGTTTATTTCAGACTAAACCACATTCTACCACCTCAGTTATAGCTAATGGCTGTATAATGTTGGACATGTATATTGACACATCCTGAAGAGATAAACAGTTCACAATCTTCTGTCTCCTGTCATACTTCTTGCCGGAGTTCCGTAGTGGACTAGCCTTCCACCTAACTTCACAAAATAGAGTCCTTTACATTTGGTCCTTCGAGCCGGATGCTATAGCCACTACGGTGACATGGAGCCACAGAACATGTTATTCTCCAGATACCACGCATCCTGCTCAAATGCAAGCCAGAGCGCGTCAGATCCCTTCATATCTGCAAGCTTATGAGGTAGCCTTGCCTAAATCCCTTCTGCCAGTTACTGGGCCTCACGAGACATATCAGCAGCTGAAGATGGATCATGCAGCGGCACCGTTGACCTTCAGTGGGCAGGCCGAGCCCGCCTCGATTGGGGTCCAGCCGACAAGACACGAGTTATCATCTCTGCAGTATGGACGAGGTACTGCCATAGTCAGTGGGGGAAGTATAGATATGGGGCTCAGCAGCCTGGTGGAGCAGCTAGATGTTGGTAGATCTCCTTCTTTTTCTTATTACACATCTCCAGTACCACAGCACCAAGATAACAGCCAGTTAGAGTGTGAGTCATCAAGTAGTGGCACTGTTTCTCCATTTTCCGAGCGAATGGAACAGGCTCAAGCTTACTCACCACCCATTGTCAGGCCAAAGGCTACTGCAGTTCCCGCCATCCCGTTACTGAATACAGAGACGCTCATTCCATGCCTTGGGGTGCCCAGGGAACCACATCAATCTGTACGGTGGCAGACATCTCCGACTACACCTCATATAGTGTACAGCACACCTACACCACAACCCTTTATTCAGATGCCAGCAGCTGCATACGCGAGACAGACAGCAGTGGCATGCAGTGCAATATCCTCTCCTGCTTCCTATAATCTTATATCATCTTTGCCGCAAACTATCACGTCATTGAAGCTACCTACAGCCACGACAATACAAAACACTCTGGTGCCACCAGTTTACCAATTACAGATCCCTGCACATAGCCAACCAACACATGTGCCACACTCGTATCAGCCATCACCCATGGTCACAGGATATTACACACCGCAGCCCTCCATTCAGTCATCAGTGCAGAACTGGCATCCTCCTCCAGTTGCATCCACTATGCCATATCTGGCCTCACACGCACGTCCAGTATATCAGCCAGTACCTGCTGCACCTCCGCTCCAACCAGTCCCAGTCCCATCGCTACCAAAACTTGTGAATGACAGTGAAAGAGAGTTCACAGATCTGAAAATAGCCCTTGATAATCTGCTGAACCCCCACACTGAGCTCACAGAACATTACAAGTATCGCGTGCTGATGGAGCAGTTGGTCCTTGACGAAGCAAAGCTGATAGCCCAAGCATGCCGTCATCACCCTGCACCTTACACAGCAGCCATGGCAGCCCTGCAGCGCCAATATGGCCAACCTCACCAGCTTGCACAAAGTGAAGTTGCGGCTCTAATGAACTTACCAGATATCAAGGCTGGAGATTCAAAAGCATTCCAGAACTTTGCTCTTAACATTGATCTTCTGGTGGGTATGCTTATGTCTCTTGAGGGACCACAAGGAAGAGAGCTTACCTGTACCGGTCATGTTGACAGGTTGCTTAGTAAACTCCCTAAACACTACAGGGATGGATTCATAGAGCACTTACAACTAAGGGGAAGACTGAACACGGACCGTCTTAATCCATATAATTTGCACGATCTTGCAGAGTGGTTGAAGGTCAAGGCCGAAGCCCAACGGCTTTCATCAAAGATGGCTCAACGGTACCACACTGAGAAGGCTCCAGCTCCACGTAGAGAGCGTCCAGCTATTGTTAAGCCACAGACCCGGGCCATCTCCGTTTATCATGGTAGTAATCAGCCCAAGGAGGTTAAAGAAGTAAAGCATGTCCGAACAGAGGCTCTTCCAAACCAGCAACTAGTTCAGAGAACAAAGCGGCAGTGTTTGTTCTGTCATAGTGAAGAGCACTACCTCTCTCAGTGCAATGAGATCACTGAATGCCCACCTGAGCGACTTATCAAGTGGATAAAAGAAGGTAAGAGATGCTGGAAATGCGGACGCACCAACCACAATTGTAATGAGTGCACATTGAGAAAACCATGCGGAGAATGTGGGGACGTGCATCTTAGAGTTCTTCATCGCATAGCACAGCAAGGCCCGAGCATCATGCTAGTTACAACCTCCAGTGACCGCATCTATGTGACACCACCTAGCCATACAGGACGGGTCTTTCTAAAGGTCACCCCCGTGTTACTGTGGAAAGGTGAGAAGTCTATACAAACCTACGCGATCCTTGATGATGGTGCACAGCGCAGCATTATTCTTCCCGCAGCAGTCCAGCAGCTAGGCCTACAAGGAAAGAAGGAAGTTATGGCCCTTCGTACCATTCGTCATGATATTACCCAGCTGGAGGGACAGTCTGTCCAGTTTCAGCTCTCATCCCAGTCCAGGCCAAAAGAGAGGTATAACCTTGCTGGTGTGTTCTCTGCACCTCTCCTGACCTTGACTGAGCAGACGTACCCTAGCAAGAGACTTCAGAGGAGTTACTGTCATCTGAGGGGTATTCCTCTTCCATCATTCAGCAAGATTCAGCCCCTTCTCTTAATTGGATCTGATTACCCAGGTCTAATCACTGCAAAGGAGCCCACCAGATTAGGCCCAGATGGCGGACCAGCAGCTGTACATACGCAGCTCGGTTGGGTTCTCCAGGGACCAGACGGGCTTCTTCCACACCAAATATCACCTCAACAGTGTTTGCTCACTTCCCTTTCATCAGTGCGAGATCCTATACTCCAAGAAGTAGAAAGGCTGTGGCAGTTGGACATTCTTCCTTACTGCAACGAGAAGCTGGTAACGCGATCACGACAGGACCAAGTGGCCATGGAATTACTGGAGAGCAAAACTCAGCGTGTGGAAGTGGACGGAATCTGGCGTTATGCTACCCCCCTTGTACGCTCTCCAAATGCACCACCATTGAAGGGTACTAGGGAGTCAGTTCTACCCAATCTCAGGGGTACGGAGAAACGCTTGAGCAGGGATCCAGAGAAGGCTAAGGTTTATGAGGCTGAGATCCAGAAGCTCTTGGATGCAGGATATGTTGTTAAGGTCCCGCCAGAACTTCTACATATGGATAAGGAATCATGGTTCATCCCACATCATCTTGTCCACCACAATGGTAAGGATAGACTAGTTTTCAACTGTTCCTTCATCCATCAAGGTCTGTCCCTCAACCAGCAGCTCCTTCCTGGCCCATGTCTTGGTGCTTCATTACTGGGAGTTCTCATTCGATTCCGACAGCATCCAGTTGCTATCAGCGGAGACATACGTGCTATGTTTCATCAGGTGAGACTCCTACCAGAGGACAAACCTCTTCTGAGGTTCATCTGGCGAAACATGCGGAAAGAAGATCAGCCTGATATCTACCAGTGGGAAGTCTTGCCTTTTGGAACAACCTGCAGCCCATGCTGTGCGACCTTCGCACTGCAGAAGCATGTCAGAGATCAGCAGGCAGGTGACGAAGGAGTAAGACAGTCCATAGAACAGAGCTTCTATGTGGACAACTGTCTACAGAGTCTTCCCACTGTGGAGCAAGCCAGGCAGTTAGTCGACAAGATGAGATCCTTTCTTGCATCTGGGGGGTTCGAAATACGGCAGTGGGCCAGCAATGTCCCCTCAGTGGTCGAGCACTTACCAGCAAATGCGAAATCACAGAGTATAGAGCTATGGCTGCAGAAGAATCATTCTGACCCTCAGGAGCCGGCTCTAGGTCTGATGTGGCATTGCCTCAATGATCGTCTGGGTTACAGACACCGCCCGACGACAGAGTGTCTCCCGACAATGAGACACATCTACAAAGTCCTGGCATCTCAATATGACCCTTTAGGGTTTGTCAACCCCTTCACCACCAGGGCTAAAGTTTTAGTCCAAAAGCTCTGGGCTAAACCGAGAAGCTGGGATGACCCAAACCTTCCCACAGATCTGCTTGAGAGCTGGAGAGCATGGGAACATGAGTTACCTAACCTTGCCATGGTTGTGTTTCCCCGTTGTTACATCCCTTCTCATTTCAAGGTGGAGGCGTCCCGATTCAGCTTACACATTTTCTGTGATGCCGCCGAAGTGGCATACGGAGCAGTAGCATATCTGCTTATCGAGCAACAGGGTGAAGTCCACACTTCCTTCGTGATGGCCAGGTCAAGGGTAGCTCCAAAGCGACAATTGACAATGCCGCGGTTGGAACTTTGTGCAGCCTTGGCGGGTGCACAGCTCGCTAAGCTTCTATTGCAAGAGCTGACCATTCATATTGAGTCGACAACACTCTGGACTGACTCTACTACCGTCTTGACCTGGATACGGTCTGAGTCCTGCCGGTATAAAGTATTTGTCGGCACTAGAGTGGCCGAAATCCAGGAATTGACTGACCTGTACTCATGGAGATATGTGGACTCAGCAAATAACCCGGCAGACGACATCACCCGGGGGAAGACATTGGTAGAGCTGGCAACTCCCAGTCGGTGGAATCAGGGACCTCATTTCCTCCGTGGATCACCAGATCAGTGGCCAGCTATACCCCCTATGGAGAATCGAGATGATTCCTCAGAAACCAGAAAGACTGTATTCTGTGGACTAATTGTAGATGACCAAAGTCCGCAAATGCCCGACGCAGCTCAATTTACCTCCTGGAAAGCCTTGGTTAAGGCAACATACCAGTCCCTTTACGGGGCGGCCAACTTAGATGCAGGAACTCAGAGCCCTGATTATCGGAGCGCTGAAGCGTTTTTGTTAAGTCGGTCTCAGGTTGAGTCCTTCCCTTTAGAGTTCAAAGCCTTGAAGGCAGGCAAACCAGTGGCCCCTTCCAGTCGTCTGAACACTCTGGCACCGGAGTTTGATCAATCATTAAGTCTAATTCGAGTTGGAGGACGGCTCCGGAGATTGGAAGGCCTGAGTCCAACCGAGTCTCATCCGGCAGTTTTAGACCCCCATCATTCTGTTTCCAAGCTCCTTATCCAAGACTTTGATGAACGCTTACTTCATCCCGGTCCGGACAGAGTTTTTGCTGAGCTCCGTCGTCACTACTGGGTCCTGAGAGGCAGGCAAGCAGTGAGGCAACACCAGAGGGGGTGCGTTCAATGCCAGAGGTGGAGGGCTAAGCCAACAGTACCCATTATGTCTGATCTACCCTTGGCTCGTCTACGACTTCATCAACCACCATTCTTCTCGACAGGTGTCGACTGTTTCGGGCCCTTCATTGTCAAAGTAGGCCGCCGTTCAGAGAAAAGATGGGGTGTGATCTTCAAATGTCTGACTACCCGCTGCATACACCTTGATCTCCTCAATAGCCTGGATGCCGATGCCTTCTTGCTTTCCCTGAGACGTTTCGTGGCACGGAGGGGTACTCCGTCGGAAATTCTCTCTGACCAAGGGACTAATTTCAGAGGTGCCGAAACAGAGCTGAGAGAAGCCTTCAGGAAAATGGAACCTCAACTGCAGGAACGGCTGGCTGACTATCAGATCACTTTCAAGATGAATCCCCCTGCGGCGCCGCATTTTGGCGGCACATGGGAGCGAGAGATCAAATCTGTGAAATCAGCCCTGCAGGTTGTTGTAGGAAGTCAATCCCTGCCTGAAGATGTCTTGCACACTGTGTTAGTGGAGATAGAGGGTATCCTGAATAGTAAGCCACTGGGTTATGTCTCGTCTGACATTGCTGATGTAGACCCAGTCACGCCCAACTTCCTCCTCATGGGGCGGCGGGACTCTTCGCTACCCCAAGTGGTCTACACTCCAGAGCCTCTGTCTAAGCGTCGATGGCGCCATGCCCAGACTGTAGTTGATCACTTTTGGGCGTATTATACCCGGCATTACCTACCTAACCTCCAGCCTCGTCTTAAGTGGCAGCGTGAGACTCAGGATCTGACTCAGGGTACGGCGGTAATGGTGGTGGATCCACAACTGCCTCGTGCTCACTGGCCTGTTGGTAGGGTTGAGAGTCTGGTTCCCAGCGAAGATGGTCATATTAGGTCAGCAAAGGTCAGAATAAAGGATCGTCTGTATCTTCGACCTGTGGCTAAGCTAGTTCAACTCCCAGCACTCCCAGACGGTGATGAAACCGATGTTAAGAACTAAGGAATTTATATCTTCTACATTTTAGCTATGCTAATCTGGGGGCGGCTGTACTAAATTCCTTATACATTTGGTATTGGTAGCCCTTTAATGTGTATTACGCTGTTACGCACGAACAGCGCGCTGACGTGCATTCCGCCAGAGCGGTTTCAGTTTACTCTTAGTTTCGTTTCTGCCGCCATGTTCTACGAGTGGTAAATGTGCGTGCATGAATGTAAGTTCAATTATCCTTATATTTAGCTGTTATATCGAGATATATTAACACTTTCATGTAGCAGCTGTACATCCGATTGTTGTCGTTATGTTCATATCGTGATTAATGTGTTCAGAGGCGAGTGATGCCAGTGTAATTCACGTGTACATGTTTAGCGCTATTTGCCGCGCTGTGGACAATATAAACATATATAGATGATGTATACTGAGGTGAATCTTTATGTTTACTGTATTCATACATATTCTTATATATCTTTATTTGTTTATTTCAGACTAAACCACATTCTACCACCTCAGTTATAGCTAATGGCTGTATAATGTTGGACATGTATATTGACACATCCTGAAGAGATAAACAGTTCACAATCTTCTGTCTCCTGTCATACTTCTTGCCGGAGTTCCGTAGTGGACTAGCCTTCCACCTAACTTCACAAAATAGAGTCCTTTACACTAACTGAGAGTTGTTTGCAAACAAAATGTTCAGAACTATTGCAGCACCTCCATTCCCATCTGAAACGCTCTGATTGATTTCCGGTTTCTACAAAACCACAGCGTCTCCATGACACGGCGACCACACTGAAGCATTGCCCTCTTTCTTTGCGTATGCATTTGGCAGAGGTGGAAAGTAACGAATTACATTTACTTGCGTTACTGTAATTGAGTAGTTTTTTTGTGTATTTCTACTTTTTTAAGTAGTTTTTAAAATCTGTAATTTTACTTTTACTTAAGTATGTTTTGTTTAAAGTATTGTAATTCGCTACATTTTAAAACATATCCGTTACTGAGTAAAAAAAAAAAAAAAAAAAAAAAACATAAAAAAAAACGAACTAGCCTACTATGGGTAAAACAGCGCGCGCGCTCGTGCTCAGCATTGATTGATTGAAGGGCGGGAGAACAGACACGCAAAAACCACAAAAAATATGGAGACGGACAACACAGAGGCGAACCCCTGGTAAGTATGGGGATACTTTGGATAGCCTATAGAAAAACGAACGCGCTCGAGCATAGCCTATTCATTTTGCAAAAATTGTGGACGCAAATTGGCTGCAAAAGAAGGAAACACATAGAACGTGTTCGGGAACACCATCCCTCCGTGCAGATTAAGATATGTCCCGTTTATAATTTAAGGTCGAAGGATTTCTGTGACGCAGAGGGAATCCCGGAGTTTCATTATCATGAAAATGGAATTTAGCCTACAGTAACGCAGACGTCACGTAAAACACATGAAAGTAAAGCTGTACAATAAATCAAATTGCGACATGGTCTGTAGTCTATATATTAAAGCACAAGAGACTGCTATATAAATGTATAATCTGCGTGTCTGTGTGAATCAGTGCGAATGAGACGAGCCGTTTCGTCTACTACATACTCAAGTACGCGACGTGCTAAGTGTTTTCAGCATCTCACAAACAATATGAGAACATGAACATCTCCAGAGCTGCTCTGAGAGAATGACCTTTGAGAAAAACCTTGTCAAATAGCCTACACTCTGAAACAGGACTTCATTACAACCCATCAAAATAAAAGTTTGGTTTAACTACGAAGAAATGATGACATAGCCTAACTGTTGTGGGCCTACAATAGAATGTACTTCTCATAATAATATTAACCTCAACAATAATAATACAGATTATTTAAACATTATTTAATGATTTTTGTCCATGGTTTAATTGAGTAAATCTGTTTTGCAGCACTTTGCCAAAAAATAAAAGGATAAAAAAAGTGTTAAACTTTTATTTGATTACCACCGTTTTGGATAATATATTCGTTTTAAATCATAAAAACAAAAAGGATTTTTCTGAATTAAAAACATTTCATAGAAGTCTATTGTTCTTGAAAATTTTAATAAATTATTAATGATAAAAAATAAGTTGTTAAATGAGTAGTTAAAATGAAAAGGAAAATTACCCCATGATTTATCAGCCCTGAAACCATCCTAGGTGTAGGCTATATAACTTTCTTCTTTGTTCTTTCAGACGAATACAATCAGAGTTATATTAATAAACACACTGATTATTCTGAGCTTTATAATGGCAGTGGATTGCAACCATCAGTTTAAAGCTCAAAAAAGTACGCCATACGCAGTCTACTTACACCTTTAACGCAACTTATGCAACTCATGATGACGTCAGAAGTAGTGTAGTGCGTCCTGGCGTAACGTACAGTAAATATCAGCAGTATGTCGCATTACTCGCATAAGTTGCGCTTTAGATTTAAGTCGAATACATATGTCCGTTTTGCCGGAAGCTAGTTATTTTACTTCATAAAGATTTAAATATGAATATCTTTCTTACACAAACTCAACGTTTTGTTTCAGAAGGCCTTTATTAATCCCCTGTTGCCGTGTGGAGCACTTTTATGATGGATGGATGGATGCACTTTTATGATGGATGGATGCACTTTTACGAGCTTCAAACTGATGGTTGCAATCCACAGCCATTATCAAGCTAGGAAGCGTCAGGGTGTTTATTAATATCAGAGGCTTCCTTCACCTCTGTACAGATAAAACATTATCTAAATGATTCCAGTTCGCATGGATACACGGAAGCGACATTTTTGTTTTGTATTATGCAGGCCAGACAAGTAATTTGGTGAGGTCAATTTGTAAAGAAAGACTACTCGCATGCACACATTCAAATGCACATACATTAAACACGTAATACGCATGTGCACGCCGCCAGCATTTTCACAGATTCACGTTTTTGAAGTTTACACAGAGATGATAGTGTTTTTCAAAAAATTTTAAAGCTTGCACCTTGTAACCTATTTCAAGGTTTATATTCTCGAGCTCCAAACACTGTTGTCGTGCAAATGAACGGCCAGAACACATTAAAGTTTTCTGTTTTCTGTTAAAGCGCTGTCGTGTTAGCGGCCCCTAAGTTAATAACTAATGTGCTTTTCGCAACGAATCAATCAATCAAAAATGAATGAATCAAAAACTAACTTTAGCTGGACAATAACTTTATTCTAGAGCGGCTGTAAAGCCAAAACACTCTCTGTTACTGTAATCTCCTATTATCTCTGTAAAGCTGCTTTGAAACAATTTATATTGTTAAAGCGCTGTATAAATGAAGGAGACTTGACTTAATATAATTCTGATTGTATTCGTCTGAAAGAAGAATGTCATATACATGGCTTGAGGGTGAGTAAATCATGGGCTGGTTTCATTCTAAAGTTAACTACTCCTTTAATCACATTCATAATCATTTATTGAAATTAGTTAATTAGACATGTTTTATTGAAATTTTAATAAACAAAACAAATGTTTCCAAAAATACTGTTTTCATTCCATTTACTGTAACTGTCATTTTAACTGTTGATAATAATAACCCTAATTTAATAATACAGTTTTTATATTTAATAATTGTTTAATACCATTATATTAGTCGGTTATCATACTGTGAAAATCTCATACCTTTAAAACCCTACTCGGGGGACTCCCCAACCCACCCCCGCTGTTAAAAAAGTAACTCAGTTACTTTTACTCTGAGTACATTTTAAATGAGCTACTTTTTACTTTTACTTGAGTAGATTTTTCGACCGGTACTTTTACTTGTACTTAAGTAAAAAAAAATTGTAGTAATAGTACTTTTACTTGAGTAGAATATTTTATTACTCTTTCCACCTCTGCTACCTGGTAGCACGCCTCCCAGAGGTAGAATCTTCCCACTGTCCCAACCTTAATCTGAGGCAATGAAGACTTATACCAAGGAGGAGTTAGCAAAGGGTTTCATCAGACCATCTTCTTTACCAGCATCCACTGGCTTCTTTGTGGGCAAGATAGACGGAGGTCTCCATCCATGCATGGATTATCATGGCCTAAATGAGATTACTGTAAAATTATCCTGCCTCTTGTTCCTGCAGCCCTGGAACAGCTCCGAATGGCCAAATACTTCAGCAAACTCGATCTGCACAGTGCAGACAACCTCATTCACATCTGTGAAGGAGATGAATGGAAGACAGCATTCTCAACCAACACAGGGCACAATGAGTACTTGGTTATGCCGTTCGGGCTGGTCAATAGTCCATCCGTGTTCCAGCCTTTCATCAATAACGTCTTCAGGGACATGCTGATTCGATGGGTGATTGTCTACATTGATGAAATTCTTATTTGCTCCGGCACCTATGCAGAACATGTCCAGCATGTCCGAGCCATTCTGCAACGTCTCATTTCTCACCAATTGTATAACAAGGCAGAGAAATGTGAATTTCAAATGTGATACGTCCTGAAAGAGTGGCCATGGATGATAGCAAAGTACAGGCAGTTTTGAAATTGCCACAACCAACCACTGTTAAGAATTGCAATGTTTCATGGGCTTTGCAAACTTTTACATTTGTATGGCCAAAAGACTCCTAGACAGGAAAGGTGGGCTCTCTTCTTTACTCGATGTAACTTCACTGTCATGTATTGTCCAGGTTCCAAAAACATGAAAGCTGACGCTCTTTCTTGACAATATGAGTCTTCACAACATGCACAGACCGCCGAACTGATCATACCTTCAACCATGTTAAGACAGAGATTGACGATGCCCAAGCTCGCAACCTATCACCCCCAGAATGCCCTCTGAAATGGATTTACGTTCCTCCCTCACTCCAAAAGAAGGTCTTGCAATGGGCTAATTCGCCCCCTAGCTCCGGACATCCTGGTATCACCTGGTATCACCACTTCTGGTGGCCGTCTATGCAGTCCGACACCATCGCTCTCATTCATAATTGTTCCAACTGCAACATACAGTAAATAAATCACCCAAGCAACTTCCTGCCAGATTACTCCAACCTCTGCCAATTCCTCAATGTCCTTGGTATGTATAGACATCGATTTCATTACAGACCTGCCAATCTTCCAGGGTAACACAATCATACTCACCATCATCGACTGCTTCTCTAAAGCATGCTGCCTAATTCCGCTGCCCAAGTTGCCCACAGCCATGGAAACGGCAGAAGATTTGAGCAATTTGGTATTCAGATTTTACGCACTATCTGAGGACATTGTTTCTGATCGAGGTCCCAAGGTTTACCTCTCGAGTGTAGTCAACCTTCTTCAACATAATCTCAACATAAATGTCAGCCTTACTTCTGGGTATCATCCTAAATCCAACGATCAAACTAAATGCTTAAATCAAGAACTAACTCTCTCTCTACAGACATACTGCAACCAGAACCAATCTGACTGGAGCAATTATTTTCTTTGGGCAGAATACGCCGAGAACTCACTGCGGAAACTCTCCACAGGTTGGACTCAACTTCAATGTGTGCTGGGATATCCACCGTGGTCCGGCGAGCCCACTGACCTCCTGGCTGTCAACGATTGCTTCAAAGGAGTGAGACAACTTGGATCTCATAAGCCCGTACCTGGAGCTGATTACCATTCTACTGAGTCACATTACGGACTATTTTAGCAGCACACACACTTTCACTCATTGCAAAGTCTTGTTTTGCCCCGACTAACATTACTGAGCGTTCCTTCAGTGTTTTGCCTTACCTGTGTTTGACCTCTAACTGTTTCATCTGTTTTGATTTGATCTGCCTTTTGTATTTTCCCTGTTTGCCTGGATTACTCTTGTGATTCTTTGCTGCCTGCCTCGGATACAGTATGTGCTTGTGTTTTGACCACGTCCATGTCTGGCCTTGGATGTTACTATTGCTGGTGATTGACCCCTTCCTATTTCTAGTGCTGCATATTCTTTTAATAAAGCTGCACATTGATCCTAACTCAGCTGACTCCTGACAGATGTTATTAAGATGTGTTCTCAAAAACTCTATATGTAAACATCTATCCTTAATTTGATTTCACAAGTAGTTGGTGATCATTGGAGATCTGATATTGAAAATTCCAACTAGAGCTTGTTTTTCAAATTAAAAATCTCTGCATACACATCAGTTTTGATTTCACTTTTGTACTGCCTAAGACTCTGACCGTTCAGTTATTCTAGTGTTTGGTACTGGATATCAAAAGGGGCAGCATGTGAGTGAACTTAAGCTGATTCCTGTGCAGAGAGCAGCTTTTGCCTCAGGCAGAAGAAATGTGTGTGTGTGTGTGTGTGTGTGTGTGTGTGTGTGTGTGTGTGTGCTACTGTGTGTGCCTGAGCTTTTCTGCTAGACAGGAACCCAAGAAAAAAATTGAGCTTTCTCATGCCTGTAAAAACTCATTATGTGTGGTGTTTCATGTGAAAACCAGAGAGTCATGGTCAGATGCAAAAGAAGCCTCAGCAAGGGAAGCTATGGCACTATTGAGAGAAAAAGTTACATTCAAACAAATCCCACTAAAACAGAAAGAACACCACTTAATGAAAGCACGGTTCGAGGTGACATTTTACTAGACTAATATGTTGCATTAATTTAAATTAGATTAAACAAATATTTATTATTTACTATCAACACACATTTTGCCATGTAGGAATGACACATGTTAATTTATGTGTATTTTCAAAAGCAAATTAATTTTATGTTTATGTTTGGCTTGCTGAGACGAATGAAGTGACAGCTTTTGACATGGATATAGTATCACACAAAGGCCACACAAAAACATTATTGTTTCATCATTGTTGCCATTGTATATATTCTGCAGGAGTATTTATCACTACTGATTAAATAGGCTCTATACCAATCGTCACATGAACAAACAGGAAAACAGCTCTCATCGCATCCTCTTGTTGGAGAAAGTGTTAACGGCAGTATGAACTGACTGCGATATCTATGGACTTTTCAGGTAATCAGCTAATTATTTATTTTTATTGTTGGCATTTCAATAAAAATTTCTAAATGTTAGTGAGAAGAAGAAAAATAAAAACTTTTAATAGCAATCTGCATATGCAATGGACATCGGTTATGCTAATCTTTGCTCGCTCCTTTGAAATTATCTTGATTAAAACGAGCTGTATATTTAATGAAGCACATCCAAAAGACCTGAACCAGAAGCGAAGCAACCTGTTTTACAGAATATGTAAGTTTGTTGCACATAACCCCC
Source organism: Scardinius erythrophthalmus (assembly GCF_964197995.2). Lineage (NCBI taxonomy): Eukaryota > Metazoa > Chordata > Actinopteri > Cypriniformes > Leuciscidae > Scardinius > Scardinius erythrophthalmus. Next base: position 6,844,748 of record NC_138222.1, read on the forward strand.
ATTATTTTAGAACCAAAGGGGTTTGAAAACAGGGCAGCTGCCAAAGTAAACTTGAATCTAGAATTTGGATGATCATGTGATCTCAACATGGCGGCCACCATGAGGTAGGATCACCAGTACAATAAAACCAACATAGGCTCATTGCAATAACGTGCCTATACCTACATTCTTGCAAAACTCCAAAAACATACCTTTCATTGCAATTTCCAGCTGCAATTTCCAATTATTTTTCATTTAAAACTGCTTTTTTAATCAACAATTCATTTAAAATGCTTAAGTCTTGACAGAAAGTAGCACTTATCGTCCCCCCTTTTATCTCTTGCTTGGCTTCTTCATTTAGTTCCTCTTCTTCTTTTTCTTTCTTTCTACTGATGAATCTGAAGATGAAAGCATGTCTCTTGTTATTCTGTATTCTGCATTAAAAGAAAATGCAGTACACCCAGAAATACGTCCTCACCATTTACTCATCTTTTACCCTCATGCCATCCAAGATGTATACAACTTTCCTTCTTAAGATTAACTCAAATGAAGGTTTTTAGAAAAATAAAAAATACATCTCTGGGAATACACATAATGCAAGCTCATGTGTTTCTAAAAGTTGGAGCATCAAAGAGCACATACTGCAATAACATCCATGCGACCCCAATGGATGGATCAATGTCTTCTGAAGTGAAATGATGAATGTTTGTAAGAAAAATTACCAATATTTTAAACTTTTTAAACTGTAGACTATCGCTTCAGACCAACTGTAATACGTTGTTTTTCATACAAAGGTTTCCGAGTCAGTGATATTAGATTGTGTGTATGTATTTTTATTGTACTTACCCTGTAACTACATGGAACAAGAGGGTAACAAGCACCACTTTAATTTATGGCATGCAATGTCACATGTAGCGAATACGACTCTGGGTAAATATGAATTAGCTCAAGAATATGGGGAATCTTGGGAATATTAATATTTATGACTCATGGTCATAATTCATAAGTCGCATGTACATTTATTTTATCAATTATCGAGATTACCTTGTTCTATAACTGTCTGACCAACATTTAATTCGTCCAGCGAAATAAATGTAAAATCATTACAGTCAAGAAGAGGTATTCACAAACTTCAAGAGAGTTTCATGTCCTGGCCACGGACATCAAACTTCCTGAGTTTATTAATTAAAACTACTCAAGTAGTCTATATTTCGAGCTTTGTAGCTTATAGTTGGATCTTTTAAAGTTTCATTGACTTATAAGGTGGATTTCCAAACACAGAGGCAGTGAAAAGTATTTATGAATTTTAATAAATGCAAAACTAGAGATTATATGAGCTACGAATATAAACGTACGTAAAAATGCAAACAATAAACAAACAACATATAACCAAACAATAACATAAGTGATCAGAATGAAATGAAAGAAAGAAAGAAAGAAAAGAGAAGAGGAAAAGCTAGTAATTGTTACATACAGAAACCTAAAAGCCGGACCCCAGAAAAGCAGCTTTTATCAGATAAATATACTTTCAAGTCTGTTCTCTGTTTGGTTGATGCTGAAAGCGCGGACGAGGTCCTGTTTCGACTGCGTCTTCCGGTGTCGCGGGAAGCTTGAAAAGGCTCACTGAAATGTAACGTTACCGAGAAAGTTCGTCTTCATCTTCCGTGAAGGAAGAGGCAAGATATAACTTAGTTGCAAAGAACGGCAGCTACGACTCGAACATGTGTTCGTCCGAGGAGAAGGCCGGAGCCTTTCAGATGTTTCTTGGAGCTGTGGAGAAGAGGAGGAGGTCAGAGCGATCGAAGAGAGAAGAGAAAGAGGAAACTGAAGGTTTGGACTTTTATCAGTGTCCCATGTACCGCTCCCCTTCTTCGTGGAGGACGAATCAGCTGTCGAGATCTTTCTAGCGGGAAGGTCCTTTGTTCGTTTGGATCTCCTGGCTCAAGTTACAGGGACGATTGACTTAAACCTTCCAGTTCCAGAAATATGAAATGTGTAAACAATGTATATTACTGCATTCTACTATTGGAATTTGGCTCTGTTATATTGAGAGAATTCCATAGACATCAGACACATCACATGAAGGTTGTAGAAATGCAAAGTTACAGGAGATATGCAGAATTATACACATTTAAAGTTTTGATTACCACATGACAAAATCGTAGACACCCCAATATGACATGGTCATAACAAAAGGCACCTCAGAAATATATCACCATTTTGGTAATGTCCTATGTGGGTAAGTCAATGGGAAATCTGTGTGTGTGTGTGGTGCGTTTGGGACGTGACTCGCTGGAATGTTAGTTTTCCTGGGTTGTAAAGTTTTATGGTCTGAGGTAGGGTTACCACAAGACACTATTGAGGAACTTCTTTCATGAACCTTCAGAATTAAAGATTTTACTCTAGCAAGTCACACCTCTATTATAAATTTGTAATGAATGGTAAAATGAAATTTTACTATGTGGAAGTCCATATATGGAAATGTGCTTCAGTTGCATCTCGTGGTGGGTTTCTGGTTGAAAGTCCACGAGTGTGTGTGTGTGTGTGGAATGTCACGAGGCTGTAAAGTCACAGGAAGTCCATGCTAAAATGGGGGTTTTTACAAGGGTCCCCCTTTGTTTACGTTAATGTATGACTGGGGGGAGAATACCAGCCTGGCTGGTAAATGGTCCTCAAGAGAATAATTAACCAGCTAAGGACAAAGATGATGTGTTCGCCATCACATGATCTACTTAATGTGAAAAGCAGATGCCATTGTCGCTACATAATTCCCCCCTGTTGTGAGACGAAATCCGGGATGGACTTTATCGAACAACAAATTAGCACAATGGATGGCAGGTGGATCATGACGATCAAATAACAGGTGGTTGCTAGGCTGATGACTCAGCTCAAGTGAGGTTGAGGGGGTCGATGGTGTGGGACCCCCCCCCCCTTCAGGGTTTGTAGGAAACCGCCAGACACGGCTTTGTGAGCTTGGCTGTGGATGCTCACGTCTTGTTGAGTCTGGTACAGGATGAAAGCCAAGACGAGTGTCGGGGCGTGGTCGGTGACCGTGGAGATGCCCATCACCGTGTTAGACTTCCTGGGTGTGAGTCCTGCCTTGGGGATCAGGAGTCGGGCTGCTCTCTCTCCATGCGATGCCGGATGCCGGATCTGGTGATGTCCGATTGCGGCTGCTTTCTAGCGAACCACCACAGCATCCTGTTGGAGGAAAAAGAGAGAGAGAGAGAAAGGGAGGAAAAATTTCAGCGATGGATGTCCTTGGTTGGCTAGGGCATCTTGTTGCTTCGCTGAGGTTGGTATGCCACATGCTTTGATGTCTCATGCGTGGCTTTTGTGCTGCGGTGTTCAACACATGGGGCTTCTTGGTGGCATAGGAAAGGTCTGTTCATCAGAGGCCCGCATGACCTTTCTTTGTACACAGCGGAGGTGGCGTAAGCGGCTCTGAGGCGTGCAGTGTAGTTGGTGAAGTTTGATTGTGCTGTGTAGTCACTGCAATCGTGATGGTGGTAGGTATGTGGCGCAGACATTGGTCTGGTTGCACAGCTGCAGGTCAGAGATGACCTTGAAGCAGCAGGTGTCAGTGTTCATTTTCTGTGTCGGTGTCAGACGTGGCTGCACTGTCTTCATCTGTTGTGTAAGAAGACTCTGGCTCCCCAGTGTTCTGGGGAGAGAGGTTGCAGGTTCGACGGTCTGGGCTTGGAGTTCTGGACGGCGGATGATGCTGGTTCCAGAATCTTTCTGAGCGCTCGGTCCGACGCTTTGGATGAGCACCGTCACAGTCGTGCTGCCACCTGCTGTCTGGCTCTGAGCAGTGCTCAGAGACGGAGTAAATGGTGTGTGTTTCGACAGTCTTTTCATCCATAGCCCTTTGCTTGGTGTAAGCCTTGTGGGCTAAGTCTCTGAGTTTTCGAGTGGACATGGTTCGTGGGCAGACAAGCACATCAAGATGTTTACTCACAGTGCTATGTAGATTTCGCAGAAACAAAGTTCTAAAAGTTACATCTTCTTCCAAATGTGGAGCGTTGGTTGCTCCGAAGAACGTTTGTCGGAGTCGGCCATAGTAGGACTGGGGGTGTTCAAGTCGGGCCTGTTTGACGTCAAAGGCCTTGATAAACCCTTGGTCTGATTCTGGATCAGAGAATTCACGGATCAACGTTTGTCGCAGTTGCTTGTAATCTGTTTTGACCGCCTCTGGTTGTCGATCCAGGAAGCTACGCACTTCTCTATTTGCGGTTATTCGTAACAAATACAACTTGTCCCAAGCTGTCACGTTAGCGACAGTTTGCAGGTGAAAATCAATGTCTTGAAGGTACGCATAAACACTGCCGTCTCCGGCAAACGTAGGAATGTGTCTGGCCAGCTTGTCAAGGCTTTTGGGAGGAGAGCTGTTGCTGGGGGCCCAATCCGTCTGGGGAGGATTCTGACCCTTTACAACTCCGCCCCCTTCAGCCTTTGGATTTTGGCTGACAGGGTTGGGGTGGCTGATTGGGAGAAACTCTGTGAGGTGTGTTTCTCTGTTCCAGCCACTCTGCAATCTGTAAGCATGTTTTAGTTCTGCATGAACAGTGTCAAGTTCATCTTGGAGCTCGTGTCTCTGCTGAGCAAGCTGATGGATTTTAGTCTCTGCTCTCTCAAGGAGAGCTTCAGCCTGTTGGAGCCTTTCGTTGAGTTCCTTCCGGGTGAGTTCCTCCGACTGTTGTCTTTGGTCTGTGTGCCGATGAAGATCGTCTAGGGCATTTTGAAGTCTTTCAACTTCCTGTTGTAGCGTTGTGTCCGTCTCGTCCTCTTCCTCGGTCAGGAAGAGTAGCTGGTCTAGACGGCTCTGTGTGTGTGCTCGGTCCTCCAGGGCCTCTGTGGCCTGGAGCTGTAGTGCGGCTACCTTCTGCTCCAGATCGAGGTTGGTTCTTTCGCTGACCCGGGCCTTGATGACGAGGTTGAGTGCGAGTTTTCCGAAGATTTTGGCCAGATGCTTGTGGTCGTACTTCTGGGTTGGATCGTAGGTCTCAAACTGGTCTAGGTACTGTGAGTCAGCGGCCTCCTGGGGTACAACGGTTGCCGTCATCTCTCTCAGCCATGTTTCGAGAGTGTGCCAGCGGACTGCGGGACTGGATGAGCTCGACATCTTTGCTTACTGTGGTGAGAGAAGCACAGCACACACAAAAAGAGACAAAATGCAAGTTTGTTTTAGGGTCAAATGAGCTATACTCATACGGGCTATGCCGTTTATGAGAATTTCGGGGCTAACTGATGCCGACAGTTAGCGGAGCCAATTTCGTGGGTATGGATAAACCCACAATAGAGATTTTGACAGGCGGAAGCCTGGGGGTCGTCTAATGACGCCGGCTTTGATCGTTACTCTATTCGCTTTCCTGGGGTCTCTCTTAGGTTCTGTCTGTAAGTGAAATGAGAGAAACAAATCACAACAGAAATGGAGAAAAATTAAAATAACAACAAAGTTGAAGGTAGGGAAGAAAAGGGAAACACAACACAAGGAAGTGAATTGGTCTGCAATGAAATGTCACAAACAATAACACGGGAGTGTTATAAAATAAAAATAAAGAGGCCTAAGCCTATAAACACTGACTGAGTTCTGCCAATAGATACACAATAAGGGATTAAGATGTTAGACTTAATGTAAATTAAGGCTTTCTGGTGTCATCAAATTGAGTAAATATGTATGCAGGAGTCCGAGGCAAAGGCTTTACTAAAATAGTGATACAACAAAAAGGAAATTATGATAACTGATGGTGATTTATCAGAATAACCTACCGCCCCCCCCCCCCCCTTTGGAGAAAAGAGAAAAGAGGGAAGAGAAAAAAAAAATTATCAATGAAATAAAATGTGAATAACAACACAGGCTTGAGACGCAGTCAGAGGGATAGGCCCCGGCAGTGGGTATGTGCCACTAGGGTGAGGGCCGTATGTCTTCTCAGTGGTCTTCCCTGGCTGATTAGACACAATTTTGAATTAGAATTCAAACTAGTTTGAATTGAAATTCAAATAAGCATGCAAGGGGAGGTTCAAAATAATAAAAATAAGGAAGGAAAGAAAATTAGAATGATGACAGTGATGTATCAATACTAAAATTAATTAAACTGAAATTCAGAATGACTTCCTATAATCCTTAAAATAACACTGAAGTTATTAGCATTGCTTATAAAAATAATCAAACAAAAAGGGTAGCAATGAGACACTTTAATTGCAGACTGGGGGGTTAAACAGATATTGATAAGTCGACCCAAGATGGCCACACGGTGGCGTGCTTCTTCCTAGGTGGACCTATCAATGAACTGAGTGAATCAAATCTAAGTTTTTAATTCGAAAAGTTTTCTTTTTTTTTTTCGAACTTAACTTAAAGTGTGACAGTCAAAAATAGCAAAGAGAATTGTCTAACTCCAAATAATATCAGCATAAGCTAAGCTTTGAATGCAGTTAAGTATTTGAGAGAGAAAATGAATGCAGAGAGAAAAAGAAATTGAAAGCAGGTATTATCTTAGAACGCCACCAGAGGGCGTAATTGTGCTCGCGCAGGCTGACGTCAGTGGGAGGCGACGCTCACGCAGGATGACGTCGGTGGGGCGCGTAATTTGAGAACTGCCACACACCTAGAGGCTGCCCTCTAGTGTCAGTGACGTGATTCAGCAGTTAAGACAGCAGATTTTTTATCTGTGGAATCACGAGTTTTTTGCGCTCTGTTGCATGCGGAAAATGAGCGAGTTTTACAACATGTGACTACAGGGATTACACATTATGCATTACACATTGAGACGGTTTTAGAATAAGAACAGGGATTATCATCTTTTCTTAATTCATAAAACTGGTCTCCAATTACACATTAGATATAAAACGGTTTACATAAAAACAGGTATTAAAACTTCTTGTTTTAATCACTAGAAACTGTGAGCAAACAGGCATTAAACATCTATTTACTTAAGCTGTGAGCACGACAGGCATCAAAACAGCTGTGAGCAGGAATTATCATCTGCTCATCTCCCATAAGCATTAATCAAAATAGCACTTTTATGATTTTTGCGTAGGTTTACGAAATTGGATCGCGAGGCCAATTTCTGACCAGGAGCTTATCGTTAACGTATTGTATATCATAAGGCCTATTACGACTGAAAAACTATCAGATTTACGTCTTCGTCCTAAAAGAGATCCTTCGTCTTCATTTAGTCGGTTTAAATCATATTACATGTACCCACTGCAAAGAGTTTCGCTTCGTCTTTACAGGGACACTGTAATATTATGAGCTGCAGTTTTAGCACTTAACAGTGATTAAAAATGCTTAGACATTTTTGAAACTGTTAATTTGAAGAGCTGAGCTGGCTTTGTGCCTAACGTCAGCTGAGTGAGTTCGCTTTATACCGACTTACCTCACAATTCAAAACGCGCGTGTAGCCTACAATTATTAAACCAATAATACACATTCACTGAAACTGAATTTGTTCCACCAGATAAAGTTTGAAACTGCCTAAAATTACTCCACCAAACTGTAGCGAATACGACTCTGGGTAAATATGAATTAGCTCAAGAATATGGGGAATCTTGGGAATATTAATATTTATGACTCATGGTCATAATTCATAAGTCGCATGTACATTTATTTTATCAATTATCGAGATTACCTTGTTCTATAACTGTCTGACCAACATTTAATTCGTCCAGCGAAATAAATGTAAAATCATTACAGTCAAGAAGAGGTATTCACAAACTTCAAGAGAGTTTCATGTCCTGGCCACGGACATCAAACTTCCTGAGTTTATTAATTAAAACTACTCAAGTAGTCTATATTTCGAGCTTTGTAGCTTATAGTTGGATCTTTTAAAGTTTCATTGACTTATAAGGTGGATTTCCAAACACAGAGGCAGTGAAAAGTATTTATGAATTTTAATAAATGCAAAACTAGAGATTATATGAGCTACGAATATAAACGTACGTAAAAATGCAAACAATAAACAAACAACATATAACCAAACAATAACATAAGTGATCAGAATGAAATGAAAGAAAGAAAGAAAGAAAGAAAAGAGAAGAGGAAAAGCTAGTAATTGTTACATACAGAAACCTAAAAGCCGGACCCCAGAAAAGCAGCTTTTATCAGATAAATATACTTTCAAGTCTGTTCTCTGTTTGGTTGATGCTGAAAGCGCGGACGAGGTCCTGTTTCGACTGCGTCTTCCGGTGTCGCGGGAAGCTTGAAAAGGCTCACTGAAATGTAACGTTACCGAGAAAGTTCGTCTTCATCTTCCGTGAAGGAAGAGGCAAGATATAACTTAGTTGCAAAGAACGGCAGCTACGACTCGAACATGTGTTCGTCCGAGGAGAAGGCCGGAGCCTTTCAGATGTTTCTTGGAGCTGTGGAGAAGAGGAGGAGGTCAGAGCGATCGAAGAGAGAAGAGAAAGAGGAAACTGAAGGTTTGGACTTTTATCAGTGTCCCATGTACCGCCCCCCTTCTTCGTGGAGGACGAATCAGCTGTCGAGATCTTTCTAGCGGGAAGATCCTTTGTTCGTTTGGATCTCCTGGCTCGAGTTACAGGGACGATTGACTTAAACCTTCCAGTTCCAGAAATATGAAATGTGTAAACAATGTATATTACTGCATTCTACTATTGGAATTTGGCTCTGTTATATTGAGAGAATTCCATAGACATCAGACACATCACATGAAGGTTGTAGAAATGCAAAGTTACAGGAGATATGCAGAATTATACACATTTAAAGTTTTGATTACCACATGACAAAATCGTAGACACCCCAATATGACATGGTCATAACAAAAGGCACCTCAGAAATATATCACCATTTTGGTAATGTCCTATGTGGGTAAGTCAATGGGAAATCTGTGTGTGTGTGGTGCGTTTGGGACGTGACTCGCTGGAATGTTAGTTTTCCTGGGTTGTAAAGTTTTATGGTCTGAGGTAGGGTTACCACAAGACACTATTGAGGAACTTCTTTCATGAACCTTCAGAATTAAAGATTTTACTCTAGCAAGTCACACCTCTATTATAAATTTGTAATGAATGGTAAAATGAAATTTTACTATGTGGAAGTCCATATATGGAAATGTGCTTCAGTTGCATCTCGTGGTGGGTTTCTGGTTGAAAGTCCACGAGTGTGTGTGTGTGTGTGTGTGTGTGGAATGTCACGAGGCTGTAAAGTCACAGGAAGTCCATGCTGAAATGGGGGTTTTTACAAGGGTCCCCCTTTGTTTACGTTAATGTATGACTGGGGGGAGAATACCAGCCTGGCTGGTAAATGGTCCTCGAGAGAATAATTAACCAGCTAAGGACAAAGATGATGTGTTCGCCATCACATGATCTACTTAATGTGAAAAGCAGATGCCATTGTCGCTACACACACTTGCCCTGTAACTACATGAAACAAGAGGGTAACAAGAACCACTTACCCTGTAACTACATGGAACAACGCCCAAACTTAAACATCTGCACTTTTGCTATCCAAAAAACAAAAACACAAATTCATAGATATGTACCCTGTAATTTTTTAAAGCCTATACAGTATGTATTGGTACACCATTATTACAAAAAGGTGCAATAAGGCTCTCGCCAAATTGCTCCCAAATATAAGATTGTTGTATTATAGTAGTAGAATAAGTACCCCTTAGTTCTATAATACTTACAGTATAAATTATTTTTTAATTATCCTGGTTGTTACCCCTTTATTCCCCAAACTTAACATATTGTTCCCTTATACTTACATGCAAGTACTTTATAGGTACACTATAATTACCGAAAGTTACGCTGTAAATTTTTCTTAATTACGCTGTACTTTCTTGGCTGTAATCTAAAGCGTTGCCCAAATTGTATTCCTTTTCACACAAATTATGATGACAGGGGCAGATTACCGATTACTTTCTTGCAGTCCTATACACAATATTATGTTATGACCTCAAAACACTTTTACCATACCGCATGATTTGTAAATTAATACATTTTGATATTTGAATCACATAACCAGATCCATATGTAGCTTTTCTGCCATAGTATTTTTGCTTTATACAATGCAGTTGTGATACGGAGTGCTTGGGTACGAGTCCATTGAAACACCAGTCATGATAAAAGAACTCAAATACTTGTAGAGGCAAACTAAAATAGCATGTTTACTTGAACAAGTGCACACGGGGGTAATAAAACATGGCCAAATTCACCTTCATCTGTTTCAGATAAAACTGAATGCGCACACTCTCAGAAAAAAAGGTACAAAAGCTGACTCTGGGACAGTGACCTTCAAAAGGGTTCTAATATGTACCATTTAGGTACTAATATGTACACGTTTGGTACCAATATGTACAAGTTTGGTACCAATATGTACCTTTGAGGGACTTATATGCATTCTTTAGGTACAAAGGTGTACCTTTTGAAAAGGTACCGCCACAGTGACAGCTTTTGTACATTTTTTTTTTAGAGTGCATTTAGCTTCACTCACTTATTTTTGCAATTCAGTGGTGCAGAAATTACATAATTCGTCTTTAAGCTCTGTAAAAGAGGATATATATACGGTATATATATATATATATATATAAAACTCTGGAGTGAAATTAGCAATTCCATTCTATTTAAAATCAAGAGCACAGCATGAAGGATCATTTCTGATCCTCACGGCAGCCATTAGTTAATTGATTGGGCGCAGAGCACTGTTCAATGTGTTTAGCTCTTTAATTAAGCATGTTTCTTTTTTAAACGAAGAAAGTTCAGGAAAAAAAAAACAGAAAAGAAAAAAATTCTGTCTCTTTGAGCCACACTTTCATTAAAAGGATAGCTCAGGCAAAAAAAAAAAAAAATTATATAAATAGTCACATACATGTGTCTTTCTTCATGAATGGAAAAGTTTTGACAATTATTCATGCTGCTCTTTTCCACACAATAAGAGTGAAAGGTGACTTGGGCTGCCAAGCTCCAAAATGGACAGAAAGCATCACATGCCAGAACGGGTTGCAGCAAGGATGAGTTGAAGCAGGATCTAGGTGCAGCAATATCTTTTAATAACAATAAATCACGCAGGAGAAACAGGAAACTGCAGGAACGACTCAAACCAGAATATTACCAATGAGAATGAACAAAGAACAACTACAACTGCGGACTATAAGCAGCACACAGGGTAACTGAGGAGAAAAACAAGGCACAGGTTGGGACTAATCAATCAACTAATGAGTAACCATGACAACAAATGAAAAACGGCACGTTTACAGAAAACAAGACAATGCAAACATAAACCTAACATCATAATAGTAGTCCATACTTATTCTTAATTTGAAAATCTTGCTGGAAAACTGTAGCGTCATTTACTGGACAAACAAGAGGGTGTATAATGTTTATAATTTTACTATTCTGAAAGTGAAAATGAAAGGTGACTCGTTCATGGATGTGTTTGTTTTGTTTTATCTCTCAATGCAATTTTGATCATGTGTTGCTTCTATTCAGATTTGACTTATTTTCCAGGTAACAAGGCAATAGTTAAAGGCATTTAGCCTATTACCTATTGAATTTATTTCAGCGATTTAAGGTTGATAGGCCATGCTTAAAAGTTTGGAAAGTTGCTCAACTCCATCCCTCCAGTGGCTTGTCTTTCCTTTTTTACTTTCCTTTGTGCAGTCACTGTATAATTGATTTTGCTGTGTCTTTGCTCCAGGAGACAATTAACAGCAGATTAGGCCTTTTCTCTTAAATAGTGCAACTTCTCCCAAGTCATTATTAAATCCATCATAACAGAAGAGGCGTGTACTCATTAACATGAAAATTAAGGTTTATGAAGAAAGCTAAATTTGAAAAATGAATGCATGTTGAAATATACACTTTTTAACGTGTTTTATTGCCAGTGGCACTGTTGAATGTTAAATATTAATATTTACCTGGAAATAAAGCAGCAGAATGAGACTCAACCTGATATTTAGGCATAATGTCTGTGTACAAGCAATGGAATTTCTATTAAAGGGGTCAAATTATGCTATTTTAAACATTCATTATTTTGTTTATTGGGTGTAATAGAATAGTGATCATGCTTTAATGCTCAAAAAAACCCATGTTGACTACAAGTAAAGTTGCACCTACATGTCATCTAACTCTTATTAGAGTGTTAGTAGAGTATTAATAGACTGGTAGGGTTCAGGTTAGAATAAGTTGACATGTTGCAAAGTTACTTATAGTCAGTAGAATGTCTGTTGGAGGATCATCAAAATAAAGTGTTAGCAGATAGTCTACTAAAGACTAACTGTACTAAATTCCTTATACATTTGGTATTGGTAGCCCTTTAATGTGTATTACGCTGTTACGCACGAACAGCGCGCTGACGTGCATTCCGCCAGAGCGGTTTCAGTTTACTCTTAGTTTCGTTTCTGCCGCCATGTTCTACGAGTGGTAAATGTGCGTGCATGAATGTAAGTTCAATTATCCTTATATTTAGCTGTTATATCGAGATATATTAACACTTTCATGTAGCAGCTGTACATCCGATTGTTGTCGTTATGTTCATATCGTGATTAATGTGTTCAGAGGCGAGTGATGCCAGTGTAATTCACGTGTACATGTTTAGCGCTATTTGCCGCGCTGTGGACAATATAAACATATATAGATGATGTATACTGAGGTGAATCTTTATGTTTACTGTATTCATACATATTCTTATATATCTTTATTTGTTTATTTCAGACTAAACCACATTCTACCACCTCAGTTATAGCTAATGGCTGTATAATGTTGGACATGTATATTGACACATCCTGAAGAGATAAACAGTTCACAATCTTCTGTCTCCTGTCATACTTCTTGCCGGAGTTCCGTAGTGGACTAGCCTTCCACCTAACTTCACAAAATAGAGTCCTTTACATTTGGTCCTTCGAGCCGGATGCTATAGCCACTACGGTGACATGGAGCCACAGAACATGTTATTCTCCAGATACCACGCATCCTGCTCAAATGCAAGCCAGAGCGCGTCAGATCCCTTCATATCTGCAAGCTTATGAGGTAGCCTTGCCTAAATCCCTTCTGCCAGTTACTGGGCCTCACGAGACATATCAGCAGCTGAAGATGGATCATGCAGCGGCACCGTTGACCTTCAGTGGGCAGGCCGAGCCCGCCTCGATTGGGGTCCAGCCGACAAGACACGAGTTATCATCTCTGCAGTATGGACGAGGTACTGCCATAGTCAGTGGGGGAAGTATAGATATGGGGCTCAGCAGCCTGGTGGAGCAGCTAGATGTTGGTAGATCTCCTTCTTTTTCTTATTACACATCTCCAGTACCACAGCACCAAGATAACAGCCAGTTAGAGTGTGAGTCATCAAGTAGTGGCACTGTTTCTCCATTTTCCGAGCGAATGGAACAGGCTCAAGCTTACTCACCACCCATTGTCAGGCCAAAGGCTACTGCAGTTCCCGCCATCCCGTTACTGAATACAGAGACGCTCATTCCATGCCTTGGGGTGCCCAGGGAACCACATCAATCTGTACGGTGGCAGACATCTCCGACTACACCTCATATAGTGTACAGCACACCTACACCACAACCCTTTATTCAGATGCCAGCAGCTGCATACGCGAGACAGACAGCAGTGGCATGCAGTGCAATATCCTCTCCTGCTTCCTATAATCTTATATCATCTTTGCCGCAAACTATCACGTCATTGAAGCTACCTACAGCCACGACAATACAAAACACTCTGGTGCCACCAGTTTACCAATTACAGATCCCTGCACATAGCCAACCAACACATGTGCCACACTCGTATCAGCCATCACCCATGGTCACAGGATATTACACACCGCAGCCCTCCATTCAGTCATCAGTGCAGAACTGGCATCCTCCTCCAGTTGCATCCACTATGCCATATCTGGCCTCACACGCACGTCCAGTATATCAGCCAGTACCTGCTGCACCTCCGCTCCAACCAGTCCCAGTCCCATCGCTACCAAAACTTGTGAATGACAGTGAAAGAGAGTTCACAGATCTGAAAATAGCCCTTGATAATCTGCTGAACCCCCACACTGAGCTCACAGAACATTACAAGTATCGCGTGCTGATGGAGCAGTTGGTCCTTGACGAAGCAAAGCTGATAGCCCAAGCATGCCGTCATCACCCTGCACCTTACACAGCAGCCATGGCAGCCCTGCAGCGCCAATATGGCCAACCTCACCAGCTTGCACAAAGTGAAGTTGCGGCTCTAATGAACTTACCAGATATCAAGGCTGGAGATTCAAAAGCATTCCAGAACTTTGCTCTTAACATTGATCTTCTGGTGGGTATGCTTATGTCTCTTGAGGGACCACAAGGAAGAGAGCTTACCTGTACCGGTCATGTTGACAGGTTGCTTAGTAAACTCCCTAAACACTACAGGGATGGATTCATAGAGCACTTACAACTAAGGGGAAGACTGAACACGGACCGTCTTAATCCATATAATTTGCACGATCTTGCAGAGTGGTTGAAGGTCAAGGCCGAAGCCCAACGGCTTTCATCAAAGATGGCTCAACGGTACCACACTGAGAAGGCTCCAGCTCCACGTAGAGAGCGTCCAGCTATTGTTAAGCCACAGACCCGGGCCATCTCCGTTTATCATGGTAGTAATCAGCCCAAGGAGGTTAAAGAAGTAAAGCATGTCCGAACAGAGGCTCTTCCAAACCAGCAACTAGTTCAGAGAACAAAGCGGCAGTGTTTGTTCTGTCATAGTGAAGAGCACTACCTCTCTCAGTGCAATGAGATCACTGAATGCCCACCTGAGCGACTTATCAAGTGGATAAAAGAAGGTAAGAGATGCTGGAAATGCGGACGCACCAACCACAATTGTAATGAGTGCACATTGAGAAAACCATGCGGAGAATGTGGGGACGTGCATCTTAGAGTTCTTCATCGCATAGCACAGCAAGGCCCGAGCATCATGCTAGTTACAACCTCCAGTGACCGCATCTATGTGACACCACCTAGCCATACAGGACGGGTCTTTCTAAAGGTCACCCCCGTGTTACTGTGGAAAGGTGAGAAGTCTATACAAACCTACGCGATCCTTGATGATGGTGCACAGCGCAGCATTATTCTTCCCGCAGCAGTCCAGCAGCTAGGCCTACAAGGAAAGAAGGAAGTTATGGCCCTTCGTACCATTCGTCATGATATTACCCAGCTGGAGGGACAGTCTGTCCAGTTTCAGCTCTCATCCCAGTCCAGGCCAAAAGAGAGGTATAACCTTGCTGGTGTGTTCTCTGCACCTCTCCTGACCTTGACTGAGCAGACGTACCCTAGCAAGAGACTTCAGAGGAGTTACTGTCATCTGAGGGGTATTCCTCTTCCATCATTCAGCAAGATTCAGCCCCTTCTCTTAATTGGATCTGATTACCCAGGTCTAATCACTGCAAAGGAGCCCACCAGATTAGGCCCAGATGGCGGACCAGCAGCTGTACATACGCAGCTCGGTTGGGTTCTCCAGGGACCAGACGGGCTTCTTCCACACCAAATATCACCTCAACAGTGTTTGCTCACTTCCCTTTCATCAGTGCGAGATCCTATACTCCAAGAAGTAGAAAGGCTGTGGCAGTTGGACATTCTTCCTTACTGCAACGAGAAGCTGGTAACGTGATCACGACAGGACCAAGTGGCCATGGAATTACTGGAGAGCAAAACTCAGCGTGTGGAAGTGGACGGAATCTGGCGTTATGCTACCCCCCTTGTACGCTCTCCAAATGCACCACCATTGAAGGGTACTAGGGAGTCAGTTCTACCCAATCTCAGGGGTACGGAGAAACGCTTGAGCAGGGATCCAGAGAAGGCTAAGGTTTATGAGGCTGAGATCCAGAAGCTCTTGGATGCAGGATATGTTGTTAAGGTCCCGCCAGAACTTCTACATATGGATAAGGAATCATGGTTCATCCCACATCATCTTGTCCACCACAATGGTAAGGATAGACTAGTTTTCAACTGTTCCTTCATCCATCAAGGTCTGTCCCTCAACCAGCAGCTCCTTCCTGGCCCATGTCTTGGTGCTTCATTACTGGGAGTTCTCATTCGATTCCGACAGCATCCAGTTGCTATCAGCGGAGACATACGTGCTATGTTTCATCAGGTGAGACTCCTACCAGAGGACAAACCTCTTCTGAGGTTCATCTGGCGAAACATGCGGAAAGAAGATCAGCCTGATATCTACCAGTGGGAAGTCTTGCCTTTTGGAACAACCTGCAGCCCATGCTGTGCGACCTTCGCACTGCAGAAGCATGTCAGAGATCAGCAGGCAGGTGACGAAGGAGTAAGACAGTCCATAGAACAGAGCTTCTATGTGGACAACTGTCTACAGAGTCTTCCCACTGTGGAGCAAGCCAGGCAGTTAGTCGACAAGATGAGATCCTTTCTTGCATCTGGGGGGTTCGAAATACGGCAGTGGGCCAGCAATGTCCCCTCAGTGGTCGAGCACTTACCAGCAAATGCGAAATCACAGAGTATAGAGCTATGGCTGCAGAAGAATCATTCTGACCCTCAGGAGCCGGCTCTAGGTCTGATGTGGCATTGCCTCAATGATCGTCTGGGTTACAGACACCGCCCGACGACAGAGTGTCTCCCGACAATGAGACACATCTACAAAGTCCTGGCATCTCAATATGACCCTTTAGGGTTTGTCAACCCCTTCACCACCAGGGCTAAAGTTTTAGTCCAAAAGCTCTGGGCTAAACCGAGAAGCTGGGATGACCCAAACCTTCCCACAGATCTGCTTGAGAGCTGGAGAGCATGGGAACATGAGTTACCTAACCTTGCCATGGTTGTGTTTCCCCGTTGTTACATCCCTTCTCATTTCAAGGTGGAGGCGTCCCGATTCAGCTTACACATTTTCTGTGATGCCGCCGAAGTGGCATACGGAGCAGTAGCATATCTGCTTATCGAGCAACAGGGTGAAGTCCACACTTCCTTCGTGATGGCCAGGTCAAGGGTAGCTCCAAAGCGACAATTGACAATGCCGCGGTTGGAACTTTGTGCAGCCTTGGCGGGTGCACAGCTCGCTAAGCTTCTATTGCAAGAGCTGACCATTCATATTGAGTCGACAACACTCTGGACTGACTCTACTACCGTCTTGACCTGGATACGGTCTGAGTCCTGCCGGTATAAAGTATTTGTCGGCACTAGAGTGGCCGAAATCCAGGAATTGACTGACCTGTACTCATGGAGATATGTGGACTCAGCAAATAACCCGGCAGACGACATCACCCGGGGGAAGACATTGGTAGAGCTGGCAACTCCCAGTCGGTGGAATCAGGGACCTCATTTCCTCCGTGGATCACCAGATCAGTGGCCAGCTATACCCCCTATGGAGAATCGAGATGATTCCTCAGAAACCAGAAAGACTGTATTCTGTGGACTAATTGTAGATGACCAAAGTCCGCAAATGCCCGACGCAGCTCAATTTACCTCCTGGAAAGCCTTGGTTAAGGCAACATACCAGTCCCTTTACGGGGCGGCCAACTTAGATGCAGGAACTCAGAGCCCTGATTATCGGAGCGCTGAAGCGTTTTTGTTAAGTCGGTCTCAGGTTGAGTCCTTCCCTTTAGAGTTCAAAGCCTTGAAGGCAGGCAAACCAGTGGCCCCTTCCAGTCGTCTGAACACTCTGGCACCGGAGTTTGATCAATCATTAAGTCTAATTCGAGTTGGAGGACGGCTCCGGAGATTGGAAGGCCTGAGTCCAACCGAGTCTCATCCGGCAGTTTTAGACCCCCATCATTCTGTTTCCAAGCTCCTTATCCAAGACTTTGATGAACGCTTACTTCATCCCGGTCCGGACAGAGTTTTTGCTGAGCTCCGTCGTCACTACTGGGTCCTGAGAGGCAGGCAAGCAGTGAGGCAACACCAGAGGGGGTGCGTTCAATGCCAGAGGTGGAGGGCTAAGCCAACAGTACCCATTATGTCTGATCTACCCTTGGCTCGTCTACGACTTCATCAACCACCATTCTTCTCGACAGGTGTCGACTGTTTCGGGCCCTTCATTGTCAAAGTAGGCCGCCGTTCAGAGAAAAGATGGGGTGTGATCTTCAAATGTCTGACTACCCGCTGCATACACCTTGATCTCCTCAATAGCCTGGATGCCGATGCCTTCTTGCTTTCCCTGAGACGTTTCGTGGCACGGAGGGGTACTCCGTCGGAAATTCTCTCTGACCAAGGGACTAATTTCAGAGGTGCCGAAACAGAGCTGAGAGAAGCCTTCAGGAAAATGGAACCTCAACTGCAGGAACGGCTGGCTGACTATCAGATCACTTTCAAGATGAATCCCCCTGCGGCGCCGCATTTTGGCGGCACATGGGAGCGAGAGATCAAATCTGTGAAATCAGCCCTGCAGGTTGTTGTAGGAAGTCAATCCCTGCCTGAAGATGTCTTGCACACTGTGTTAGTGGAGATAGAGGGTATCCTGAATAGTAAGCCACTGGGTTATGTCTCGTCTGACATTGCTGATGTAGACCCAGTCACGCCCAACTTCCTCCTCATGGGGCGGCGGGACTCTTCGCTACCCCAAGTGGTCTACACTCCAGAGCCTCTGTCTAAGCGTCGATGGCGCCATGCCCAGACTGTAGTTGATCACTTTTGGGCGTATTATACCCGGCATTACCTACCTAACCTCCAGCCTCGTCTTAAGTGGCAGCGTGAGACTCAGGATCTGACTCAGGGTACGGCGGTAATGGTGGTGGATCCACAACTGCCTCGTGCTCACTGGCCTGTTGGTAGGGTTGAGAGTCTGGTTCCCAGCGAAGATGGTCATATTAGGTCAGCAAAGGTCAGAATAAAGGATCGTCTGTATCTTCGACCTGTGGCTAAGCTAGTTCAACTCCCAGCACTCCCAGACGGTGATGAAACCGATGTTAAGAACTAAGGAATTTATATCTTCTACATTTTAGCTATGCTAATCTGGGGGCGGCTGTACTAAATTCCTTATACATTTGGTATTGGTAGCCCTTTAATGTGTATTACGCTGTTACGCACGAACAGCGCGCTGACGTGCATTCCGCCAGAGCGGTTTCAGTTTACTCTTAGTTTCGTTTCTGCCGCCATGTTCTACGAGTGGTAAATGTGCGTGCATGAATGTAAGTTCAATTATCCTTATATTTAGCTGTTATATCGAGATATATTAACACTTTCATGTAGCAGCTGTACATCCGATTGTTGTCGTTATGTTCATATCGTGATTAATGTGTTCAGAGGCGAGTGATGCCAGTGTAATTCACGTGTACATGTTTAGCGCTATTTGCCGCGCTGTGGACAATATAAACATATATAGATGATGTATACTGAGGTGAATCTTTATGTTTACTGTATTCATACATATTCTTATATATCTTTATTTGTTTATTTCAGACTAAACCACATTCTACCACCTCAGTTATAGCTAATGGCTGTATAATGTTGGACATGTATATTGACACATCCTGAAGAGATAAACAGTTCACAATCTTCTGTCTCCTGTCATACTTCTTGCCGGAGTTCCGTAGTGGACTAGCCTTCCACCTAACTTCACAAAATAGAGTCCTTTACACTAACTGAGAGTTGTTTGCAAACAAAATGTTCAGAACTATTGCAGCACCTCCATTCCCATCTGAAACGCTCTGATTGATTTCCGGTTTCTACAAAACCACAGCGTCTCCATGACACGGCGACCACACTGAAGCATTGCCCTCTTTCTTTGCGTATGCATTTGGCAGAGGTGGAAAGTAACGAATTACATTTACTTGCGTTACTGTAATTGAGTAGTTTTTTTGTGTATTTCTACTTTTTTAAGTAGTTTTTAAAATCTGTAATTTTACTTTTACTTAAGTATGTTTTGTTTAAAGTATTGTAATTCGCTTCATTTTAAAACATATCCGTTACTGAGTAAAAAAAAAAAAAAAAAAAAAAAACATAAAAAAAAACGAACTAGCCTACTATGGGTAAAACAGCGCGCGCGCTCGTGCTCAGCATTGATTGATTGAAGGGCGGGAGAACAGACACGCAAAAACCACAAAAAATATGGAGACGGACAACACAGAGGCGAACCCCTGGTAAGTATGGGGATACTTTGGATAGCCTATAGAAAAACGAACGCGCTCGAGCATAGCCTATTCATTTTGCAAAAATTGTGGACGCAAATTGGCTGCAAAAGAAGGAAACACATAGAACGTGTTCGGGAACACCATCCCTCCGTGCAGATTAAGATATGTCCCGTTTATAATTTAAGGTCGAAGGATTTCTGTGACGCAGAGGGAATCCCGGAGTTTCATTATCATGAAAATGGAATTTAGCCTACAGTAACGCAGACGTCACGTAAAACACATGAAAGTAAAGCTGTACAATAAATCAAATTGCGACATGGTCTGTAGTCTATATATTAAAGCACAAGAGACTGCTATATAAATGTATAATCTGCGTGTCTGTGTGAATCAGTGCGAATGAGACGAGCCGTTTCGTCTACTACATACTCAAGTACGCGACGTGCTAAGTGTTTTCAGCATCTCACAAACAATATGAGAACATGAAAACATGAACATCTCCAGAGCTGCTCTGAGAGAATGACCTTTGAGAAAAACCTTGTCAAATAGCCTACACTCTGAAACAGGACTTCATTACAACCCATCAAAATAAAAGTTTGGTTTAACTACGAAGAAATGATGACATAGCCTAACTGTTGTGGGCCTACAATAGAATGTACTTCTCATAATAATATTAACCTCAACAATAATAATACAGATTATTTAAACATTATTTAATGATTTTTGTCCATGGTTTAATTGAGTAAATCTGTTTTGCAGCACTTTGCCAAAAAATAAAAGGATAAAAAAAGTGTTAAACTTTTATTTGATTACCACCGTTTTGGATAATATATTCGTTTTAAATCATAAAAACAAAAAGGATTTTTCTGAATTAAAAACATTTCATAGAAGTCTATTGTTCTTGAAAATTTTAATAAATTATTAATGATAAAAAATAAGTTGTTAAATGAGTAGTTAAAATGAAAAGGAAAATTACCCCATGATTTATCAGCCCTGAAACCATCCTAGGTGTAGGCTATATAACTTTCTTCTTTGTTCTTTCAGACGAATACAATCAGAGTTATATTAATAAACACACTGATTATTCTGAGCTTTATAATGGCAGTGGATTGCAACCATCAGTTTAAAGCTCAAAAAAGTACGCCATACGCAGTCTACTTACACCTTTAACGCAACTTATGCAACTCATGATGACGTCAGAAGTAGTGTAGTGCGTCCTGGCGTAACGTACAGTAAATATCAGCAGTATGTCGCATTACTCGCATAAGTTGCGCTTTAGATTTAAGTCGAATACATATGTCCGTTTTGCCGGAAGCTAGTTATTTTACTTCATAAAGATTTAAATATGAATATCTTTCTTACACAAACTCAACGTTTTGTTTCAGAAGGCCTTTATTAATCCCCTGTTGCCGTGTGGAGCACTTTTATGATGGATGGATGGATGCACTTTTATGATGGATGGATGCACTTTTACGAGCTTCAAACTGATGGTTGCAATCCACAGCCATTATCAAGCTAGGAAGCGTCAGGGTGTTTATTAATATCAGAGGCTTCCTTCACCTCTGTACAGATAAAACATTATCTAAATGATTCCAGTTCGCATGGATACACGGAAGCGACATTTTTGTTTTGTATTATGCAGGCCAGACAAGTAATTTGGTGAGGTCAATTTGTAAAGAAAGACTACTCGCATGCACACATTCAAATGCACATACATTAAACACGTAATACGCATGTGCACGCCGCCAGCATTTTCACAGATTCACGTTTTTGAAGTTTACACAGAGATGATAGTGTTTTTCAAAAAATTTTAAAGCTTGCACCTTGTAACCTATTTCAAGGTTTATATTCTCGAGCTCCAAACACTGTTGTCGTGCAAATGAACGGCCAGAACACATTAAAGTTTTCTGTTTTCTGTTAAAGCGCTGTCGTGTTAGCGGCCCCTAAGTTAATAACTAATGTGCTTTTCGCAACGAATCAATCAATCAAAAATGAATGAATCAAAAACTAACTTTAGCTGGACAATAACTTTATTCTAGAGCGGCTGTAAAGCCAAAACACTCTCTGTTACTGTAATCTCCTATTATCTCTGTAAAGCTGCTTTGAAACAATTTATATTGTTAAAGCGCTGTATAAATGAAGGAGACTTGACTTAATATAATTCTGATTGTATTCGTCTGAAAGAAGAATGTCATATACATGGCTTGAGGGTGAGTAAATCATGGGCTGGTTTCATTCTAAAGTTAACTACTCCTTTAATCACATTCATAATCATTTATTGAAATTAGTTAATTAGACATGTTTTATTGAAATTTTAATAAACAAAACAAATGTTTCCAAAAATACTGTTTTCATTCCATTTACTGTAACTGTCATTTTAACTGTTGATAATAATAACCCTAATTTAATAATACAGTTTTTATATTTAATAATTGTTTAATACCATTATATTAGTCGGTTATCATACTGTGAAAATCTCATACCTTTAAAACCCTACTCGGGGGACTCCCCAACCCACCCCCGCTGTTAAAAAAGTAACTCAGTTACTTTTACTCTGAGTACATTTTAAATGAGCTACTTTTTACTTTTACTTGAGTAGATTTTTCGACCGGTACTTTTACTTGTACTTAAGTAAAAAAAAATTGTAGTAATAGTACTTTTACTTGAGTAGAATATTTTATTACTCTTTCCACCTCTGGCATTTGGACAGGCATTAAAGGTGCTCTAAGCGATGTTGGGTGACGTCACTTCTTGTTGACGTTCAAAATATTGTCAAACAAAATGGAGGCTAGCTCGACCCTCCCTCCTCCTCATCCCGTCCCCTCCCCCTCCCTTCCGTGCTTCCTGAAACAGTCATGAACCATTTAGAAAAAACAAACTGGATTTACCCACCTCTCCAGCAAAAACAGAGCCACCTGAGTGTCGGATTGGAAGCCCTTCTGCCGGCGGAGTTCTCACCACCTTTTGAACACTTTTCCGATGTAAATTCGGGACTTCGCGCGTTCCTTCTCGTTTTCCTTCTCGTTTTCCCTATTTGTTATGTGTTCATCGGAACGTCGTCTCTTTGGTCATGTGTCTGCCATATCAAAATTCTCAAGAATATAATTTTTTAACGTTAGTTGTTGTTAGGACATCTCTCCTCTAGCTAACTTCCCTCTTCAAGCTTCTCTCTCCTCCACCCCCCCCCCCCTCCCTCATGTGCACGCGCACTAACCCCCCAACCCCCACCCCCAAATCATTCTTGTTGGTTATTGGCTGGAACACTGTTTGTTATGTTTTGTGGTCCAGGCTGGCCCATTTTGATTTTCTTGCCGTTTGTGGAGCCTGGGCTGTCTACAGAGACCGCGTTTTTTTACAGTGTGTTCAGGGGACAGGCAGCTAGCGGATAGTGAGGAGATGTTTGCTGGATGTGACAAAAAATGTTTTGGCCTAAATAACGCGTGACATCGCTTAGAGCACCTTTAATATGTCACTTTGTGATTTGGACAGAGCTGTGTTTTCTGTTAGACAGAATAAATCTCTTTTGTGGGAGACTATTTGTAACTTTGCAGATCTTATACATGTGCAAACAGATCCATTGCACACTAAATGGCATGAAAACATTAACAAGAGTCAATTAACCCCTTTTAAATTGAATGAATAGTTTTTATCTAATGACACATCCTCTGCAGATTTCTCCAGATGCTCTTCCAGCTGCCCGCACTCAAACACCGACATGTCAGACTTCAAGAAGGTTGTTTCTTTTCTTGTGCTTTGATATCACAGACAGACAGGAAGAGTGGGAGGCTGGAGATCTCCATGGGGATTTCTGACTGTCTTCAGCAATTTGGACTGTACAGGAGAGCAAGGCCAACAATGCCAATCAAAACCTCGAATACTACAATACCGCCAGAGGCATTTCAGAGAAAGCACAAACGAAAAAAAAAAAGAAATGGAACAATGTATGAAACGAAAATGCAACAAAATTGCGTATGATTACACAGGGTTTATAGTCATTTTATTTCATAACCTTTCCTTTTGTAGCACCACACAGACTTCTGATATGATTAGCACTTCAAACGGACTCGGCATCTGCTGCAGTTCTTCTTTAGGGCATCATCAGAGACTAACCCTTAATATCTGATGCTATTTGGGTCAGTCCAGTGTTTTTCTCATGGTAGACAGATTTTGGAGACAGATGAGAAGATAGTTGACATATTGGCAGAGATCGACATTTTGATGGATGTCACTGGAAATCGTGGTGTTTTCACAGATGCTTGTCGTCTTTTGGTCATGACTCAAGGGCTCTTTTTACAGTTACTCAGTTCACTTTCTTTTGACACAAATTAATAAATGTGTAATTCTGTTTAAATATTTTGGTGAGATGAGCCACACTCAAAGCTGGAGAAAAATAGCAAGTTACATTTTTAAAACATTACGTTTGTTAAACAAACAAAACAAAAGAAATCACGTGAGGTGTGACTGTGTGTAATTTGTTTATTTTAGATGTTTATCGCAGACCTTTTACTCATTTTACACATACATTAAAAATTATTATTCTAAAACTCTTGGAACTCTTGGAAATGGAATTCCAGAGGGAATCCAAGACTCAAAAATGCTAATTATCAAATACAGATTTTAGAACTATAATTTGAACAGCTAAAACGAGGGGTCAGTAACGTACTGCAGGGAGTCCAACAATAATTGTTTGATGTAAAACTTTTTATTATGAAACAAACAATTTTAGGTTTACCCCATTCAAAGCCTAAAGTAAAGTTAATTTAAGAAAAAAAATAGCTAAATGTTTCATTGCCTCTTTATATTTTATAAACACAAAATGCCTTTCAAGAGTGTTTGTTACAGGGATTTTACAGAGTTTAAAGAGGACATACTTTTTTTTTTTTTTACATTTTTTAACTTTCTTTAGTGTGTAATGTTGCTGTTTGAGTATGAAAAGTTTCAAACCAGTCACTTCAAAAGAAGTTATTGTCACATGCCTGTCCTGTCTTGTGCTGCACATGGGTGTTTTGTTATTTTGGGCCATGTGCTCGTGTCTATTGTCTAGCCCCTCCCATCTTGTTATCTGATTATTGGTTAATTTGTCCCACCTGTCTTTCTTTGTTTGTTCCCCTATTTAGCCTCCTTGTGTTTGTAGTCTTGTGCTGGTTCGTTTGTCCGAGTTTCTCGTTCCTGGAGTTCCTGGGTTTTGAGTTTGTACCGTGTCTGCTTGTCACTAATAAATCTCCTCTGCATTTGTATCCTTGTCTCTCGTTCACTGTTCCGTGACAGAACGAACCAGCCAGAATGTGGATACAGCGAAGTGAGATTTTTCCTCAGGGAGAGGATAAAGGATCTTCAATTTCCTTGTTGGAATACTTCGCTAGGTGCGTTCAAAGGACTATGGAGGAGGCCACGGCAGACGGCGGTCAGCTGAAAGGAGAGCCTTCACCGCTGGTCCCGAAACGGAGGAGGAGAAGGAAGAATCCCTCCGTGACTGTTCCGGTGGTCCCGAGTCCGGTGGTCCCAGTTCCGGTGGTCCCGAGTCCGGTGGTCCCGAGTCCGGTGGTCCCAGTTCCGGTGGTCCCGAGTCCGGTGGTCCCAGTTCCGGTGGTCCCAGTTCCGGTGGTCCCGAGTCAGGTGGTCCCGAGTCAGGTGGTCCCAGTTCTGGTGGTCCTAGTTCCGGTGGTCCTAGTTCCGGTGGTCCCGAGTCCGGTGGTCCCGAGTCCGGTGGTCCCAGTTCTGGTGATCCCGAGTCCAGTCGTCCTAGTTCCAGTGGTCCCAGTTCCGGTGGTCTCGAGTCCGGTGGTCCGGAGGCGGAGGAAGACTTCCTGCCTCCCCAATAGCCTGGGTCTTCGGACAAGATGGCTGCCGCCGAGCCGGTGGTGTCTGTTCCTGAGCCGTTGGTGTCTTTTCCTGAGTCATCTCCGGCGTGGCCGCCCGAGGGGTCGTCTCCGGCGTGGCCGCCCGAGGGGTCGTCTCCGGCGTGGCCGCCCGAGGGGTCGTCTCCGGCGTGGCCGCCCGAGGGGTCGTCTCCGGCGTGGCCGCCCGAGGGGTCGTCTCCGGCGTGGCCGCCCGAGGGGTCGTCTCCGGCGTGGCCGCCCGAGGGGTCGTCTCCGCCGTGGCCGCCCGAGGGGTCGTCTCCGCCGTGGCCGCCCGAGGGGTCGTCTCCGCCGTGGCCGCCCGAGGGGTCGTCTCCGCCGTGGCCGCCCGAGGGGTCGTCTCCGCCGTGGCCGCCCGAGGGGTCGCGAGTGGTCACGTCTGCCGAGCCTGTGTCTTCCGACAAGATGGTCGCTGCCGAGCCTGTTCACGTCACGCCTGCCGAGCCATTGTCTTCAGACAACATGGCCGCCGCCGAGCCTGTTCACGTCACGCCCGAGGGGTCGTCTCCACCGTGGCCGCCCGAGGGGTCGTCTGTCCCTCCCGTCCCGTCCCGCCCTGGTCTGTCCCTCCCGTCCCGTCCCGTCCCGCCCTGGTCTGTCCCTCCTGCCCCGCCCCGCCCCGGTCTGTCCCTCCCGTCCCGCCTGGTCTTATGGAGCGTCTGGTAGCCGCTCCGTAGGGAGGGGGTAATGTCACATGCCTGTCCTGGCTTGTGCTGCACATGGGTGTTTTGTTATTTTGGGCCATGTGCTCGTGTCTATTGTCTAGCCCCTCCCATCTTGTTATCTGATTATTGGTTAATTTGTCCCACCTGTCTTTCTCGTTACCCTCCTTTGTTTGTTCCCCTATTTATCCTCCTTGTGTTTGTAGTCTTGTGCTGGTTCGTTTGTCCGAGTTTTGAGTTTGTACCTTGTCTGCTTGTCACTAATAAATCTCCTCTGCATTTGTATCCTCGTCTCTCGTTCACTGTTCCGTGACATTTATTCTCTATACCAGTTTCTGAACTCCCTGAAATGTCTCGTATAGTCTTCATTTTCTTCCGGGAACAAACACATTACAATGTTCCTCATTAAAATAATTCATTGGGGAGCATGGTTGAGTTGTGTTATGGCGCTTTTCCATTACCAGTACCAGCTCAACTCGGCTCGGCTCGGCTCGCTTTTCGCTCCGTTTTCCATTGCAGATAGTACTGCCACAATAGTACCTGGTCATCATAGCGACACTGCAGGAAACTGCCGTGACTTAATCTTCTACGCGAGACCTTTATTTGACTGTCTATGTGCGAGACACACCCGCTACCCACACACACAGGACAATGGATGAAATCGAGTGTATGCTGTTTTTGGATGTTTTTGTTTTTGCTGTTTTTTATTCAGGATACTCCGCCTGGCGCGTACAATGATGATGACGCAGTGAATAGTGACGATTCTCTCTGACCAATCAGCAGTCTGCCGTGTTTTCACGTCGCATTTTAGTATCGCCTCAGCTCGCTTAGAACCTCGCCAGAGGTGGTACGAAAAAAGTACCTGGAAGCAGGTACAGGTATAACTTTTACACAGTGGAAAACCAAAGCCGAGGCGAGCTGGTACTGTGTAGTGGAAAAGCGCCATTAGTGTGTTGGAACTTGAAACTTGGTAAGGGTAACCTTTCCCAAACATGCTGGAACAGGTTTACCAAGCAACCAATCACAACACACGTACTGGTCCAGCCGACCAATCAGAGCACATTGTGCTATTCGGAAGGAGGGGCTTTCAGAGACAGGAACTAAACCGAGCGTTACTGACAGACTGGGAAGCGAGAGGCTGTAAGAATGTCAAATATGGGAACCTAATGTCTTTTTTGAACATTCAAGCATGAAAACCTATTCTAGTAGAGCCAAAAAACAAAATACCTGTGGGGAAACTTCTTATCTGTAGGGAAATAGCTGTTACGCCTGTCTTATTGCTTTGTTTGAGAATAAATCAAATGCCTTTTTTGATGCACTGTTTCCTTGTTTAGAATGACACATAATATTCAGTGTGATGTAATTGGCGTTGCTAGCTACATTTTTAATCTAGTATGTGTTTCCAAAATCTTTAAGAGGGGAAAAGAGGGATAGTGGAAAGCATGGCAGAGGGAGTAAGAGGCCAAGGGAACCCCGTGGCTGTATAATATCCCTTGCTATTACATACATATATATATATATTGTATATGTGTGTATTTGTGTGCCGTGCGCTGTGTGGGAGAATGTGCTGTTGGCTTGAATGGAAATGTGAACTGAAACAATGAGCCTGAGCAGAGATGTGTTTGGAAGAAGCCCAATTACTGCTGAAGACCGTGTGCTCAGCCTGAGATGCTCATGCTCATGCTGGATGTAGCACAGATGAGACTTTGATCACACATAGAACCATGTGGATGTATTAGTCCACCCACATGTAGCCGGAGTGTTTTTGTGCATGTGTTTGACTGGTAGGCGGTAGAAAGTTATTAACACAGACATTTACAGTGCTCTGTAAAAAATTAAAAAAAAATAAATAAATACATTTTCTGCCAGGACATTATCTGTTTGGTTTATGGACATTTTAACCTTTAAACACAAGACAATGCAATGCGTAATTCAAAATACTGGCAAAACACGTGAAAAATTGAATGGAAAATTCCTTCATTAACACAGTAGATTGGCCCTATTTTTATGGATTTTGCTTAGAGGGATGTATACACACAAAATATCAAACCAGCTGGAATTTATTTTAAAGAAACATAGCACAAGCAAACAGTTTTAAGCAAAACATTAAAATAATATGATCAAATGTGATGAAGCACCTGTGCTTATTTTGCAAGGACACCAGTTTAAACTGACTCCCTGAAAATCACACTGAGAGCAGATTATTAAGTCACAGCAAAAATGGTTCAGAAATTAGTTCAGAGAAAAGGTCTAGCTTCATTTGTTTGCGAATATGGTTTGACATTTTGTTATCTAATTAAATATAATTCATACATTTTCAGTGTGGCTTAAATGTCTTACTTTGGGACCATACTGCACGGATGAGGATTTATAAAGGGAATTTTGCACTGGTTTTATAAATCTGGAAACTTTTGTGCATATACGCAAAATCTGACTTTTGTGCGTGCACACACTTTAAGGATGAAATATATGCAAAGTTTTATACATGAGGCCCCTGGTTTTTAAGCAGGTCAGCCTGGTACGCCTGCAAGATAGCCATCGTATGCAGTGACGCACCACCCTGACTCGCTGCCTCTTGGAATTAAAATGAATGTCTTGCTGCACACTGGCTGTGACGTGAATCCCTTATGTTGGCACAGAAGTGCACTACGCACATTCAACCACTGTAGTCTTCATCTGTGGCCTTCTCTCTGTTGAGAAAATGTTCACAAAATAAAATGTAAACAAATGCACCCACACTCCTGATATACAGTACATTGCATACATCAGCATTTTTGTTTATTAAAAAAACCTTATATTAAATGTATGGGGTTTGAACCAGGGGCGACTCATACTCAAGAGTGTAAAAAGGCCCAGTTTCATGAGTGACTGATGCATATTTTACTGTTGTTTATACCGGAACTATATACTTAGTCAATTTTCAAGCATGATAAATTGATAAACTTTCCAGTCTATTATGCTGTTCAACTTTTTAGCTTGTTCTATTGTTAATAAACGATATTAAAGGAAGAGCATGCATATTATTATATGGGACTTACTGACAGGATACTATATAGTTTCTTTCTTTCTTTCTTTCTTTCTTTCTTTCTTTCTTTCTTTCTTTCTTTCTTTCTTTTAGTTTTAAAGTTATATTTATATTCAGAAATTACATATTAAACTAATCAAGTTTTTTACTTTTTTTTTGTTTTTTTTCTAATTTTTATATTTTTACAAAAAAAAGATATCAGTTTCCTATAGATGCTGTTTTTGAACTTTTCATCAAACAATATGAAAAAAAAAAATTTAACAAACAATTTATCAATGTTTCCAACATTGATAGTAATAAGAAATGTTTATTGAGCTCAAATCAGAATATTATAATGATTTCTAAAGGATCTGCGAAGGATCTGTTAAGTCTGCGAAGCATCACGTGAAATTACTTTAAATTAATGTTAAATAATGTTGCCATCACAGGTTGCCATCTCATAATTACGTAATATGATTGAAGGATTTTTATATGATTGAGTATTTTATATGATCACTATATGACCCCTCTAAATGATTCAGTATTTTATGTTATAGTACAGAAATAATATTTATGGGTAGAGGGGAGCTTAGTTTAGTTTAAAGTTTAGTTTATTTGCACTGTTTTAAAATAAATACAATAAAAACAAGAAAGTACAATCCATATACTTTGCAGGGAGAGGCAAACAACCCAAAAGAGCTTATTTGCAAATACTATTGTAGTAAATTGAGTTGCTACAGTATCTCTATTTATTATGGGCTGTTAACCTGACATGTACAAATATCAACACTCAAATCGATTCAAAACCCAACAATTTTAGATAAAAAACCAACCTTAAAAACCCTGAAAATAACAAAACAGGTAGGTCCGTGTACTTTTTGATCATTTCATGTTTGGAATAACGAGAAATGAAAACCAGATATTTCTATATTTACCTAAATACAGAGCAAATAGTTCCGTCTCTTTGGATAAAAGGGAAGTGGAAATTAAAATCAATAATAGGCTGAACTTTACCATATAATATGTCTGTAACATTTACCACTCTCGTCTTTTATTTACATCGAAAGGCAGGTAGACGTGTGTGACGTATAAATAATTTTGAAAATTGAAAAGAAATAAAGTTTATATTTATGAATGTAAGCATGTGTAGCCTACTCAGTTCACACGAATGATCAAAAAGTACACGGACCCAGGTAACTATAACGGAGCACTACTAACAGCAGAACTAGCCAGCAATATACTACATTTTCAAAAAAATGTTGACATTTGTGGTTATCAGAGAACAATCCTAAACTGAGACAGATCCAGGGGCTCTGCAACTCCCCCCAGAGTCCCATGGAATCACAGGCGAGGGGATGATAAGAACTGCAATGCAGGGGCTAATATCATCAGGGAGCAATTGAGCTGATTCACACTGAGCCCTACCAACATGGAAACGCACAGGGAACACTCGCTTTCCTCTCGCTCATTCTCACTCTGTTAAAATTACAGAGGGCCAGCACTGCTATGCCAATGCTCGGATTTAATTTCAGTGATTATAGTTCATTGCGAGGTCCAGTTTGATGGGCACTTGCATAGCTGCCCTGCAAATTAAGATTCACTCAGACAAAACACACTAGAGCGTTCTGTTAAGCACTAGCTGGGGAGGTTAATTCTGCAGTGCTCCAATCACCCTCCGATTAGCATGATCATATTACACCTTTGATAAGAGCAGACAAATGCTTCCTGATACATTCCTCATTTTACTCTCCAATTACCCTCACAGACCTTAATTCTGTGTGATGGAGATGAAGCCTGATTTGGACTTTCTGAATCCAAGGCTCATCGTTGTTGAGTATAGCTATGAGGATAATCTGGAAATATTGCAGGACAGTATGTGTGCAGTTTCATAGAGGCTAGGAATAGCGAGCTAGCTTTGAAAGCACGAGATCCCACCCTCCCTTCAGAGCGTCTCCAAAGCGACGCCTCGTCCAAAACACATGAACGCACATAGCCAGAGCAGAGTCTGCGAAGCATCACGTGAAATTACTTCAAATTAATGTTAAATAATGTCTCAAAGCATATAATATTACAGTAATAATGAACGTAAACATCTTAGAGAGCTCTGACTTGTACCGCCTGACTGCTGCAGATTCATTCCGGCATTGATAGTGTTGCCATAGAAAAACTCATAAATCTGAGTCTGAGGATGTGAACAGCGCCGACTAGAAAATCACAGGTTGCTCTCATAATTAGGATTATTACAACATGGCGTGAACGCAGCATAAGCATGTTGTTTTGGTTCAGGAGGAACAGTAAAAGATGGCTGCTGTTTGTTTGCAGTGCTCTATGACTGTGGCTGCATCCGAAACCTGAAAAATACGGTCTTGTATTTCTACACTCTACGGTCTTGTTGACTTAACGGACATGCACATGTGGCAGCCATTGTAAGTCCACAAGACCACAAGTGCACATGAAGTGTGCCATTTAGGACAGAGCCTTATGGTGTGTTCACACCAAACGCGAAGTGTATATTCGCATCGCGTTACTCGCTCTAGATTACTCGCGGGATGTTTTTCTTGTTTTTCGCGTCACTCGCGAATAAAAACATCCCGCGAAAAGGAGTGTGTCTTCATCATCAACAACAACACAATTTCTTTCTGCCATAATTTTTCCGTCATGTCTGAAATAAATGATATTCTGCTCTGTAGTTGTTGTGGAAGTCCCAAATACGGAGGAAAGCCAAACGCCGACGTGTCTGGGTTCACAGCACCATCCAGAGGCGCACTCAACTCGGTGAATTTCACCGTCTTCACGCGAATTTTCCGCTCGAGTTGAAATTTTTCAACAATTTTTCAACCCAATTCGTGTCATTGACTTTGTATGTAATCTACTCGCGCAAATAATTAAATTCGCGTTTGGTGTGAACACGCCATTAGTTTCAGTTAGTGTCTCTTAAGAGACCATCATCTGATAGATTTTTGAAGGCAGCATGTATCCTTCACGCCCATGATATCCCACAATTCTGTGCAGTGTGCACGTTCCATTCCTTGAGAGTTGAGTTAAAAATAAAGATGGCTATGGTCGTCTGTGGAAGGCGTAGGACCATAAAATGTTCATCCAATCATTGCATTCGGTCAGAATGCAATGATTCGATGTCCGGCCTGCCTGTCAACATATGTATTTCTTATGTATAACATAGCATATGAACATTTTAAGTTGTTTATGTTCATTATTATTGTAATGTTATGTGCTTTGAGCCATGGTAGTTTAACACCGTCTCTTGTGACGGTTTTGTTTGCTTCCTGCTGTACGTGTTCATGTGTTTTGGAGGGGGCGTGGGTTGGGAGATGCTCTGAAGGGAAGGTGGGATCTCATGCTTTCAAAGCTAGCTCGCTTTTGCTACCTTTAAACAAACGCTTAGTTTTCACTCACTCTGTTTTGTTGTAGATTAGTAAACTGTTATGCTGGGGCGAACTGTGCCAGAAAGTTTGCCTTGGCAAGCTGTTTCAAACTCCAGAAACTAACAATTGCTTTAAGTATTTTGGGGCCCTTCAAAATTTGGTTAAAAAAAAACCTTTTTATTAAAAAAAGGTTCTAAAAATTGGTTCTGAAGAGTGTTTCCTATGGCGAGGCAGGACGTGCCCCTCAGTGCACAAGATAAACTTGATTGAGGAAATGATACCGAAAAGCCCTCCGCTGACAGTTTGAGGTGAGGACTTCTGAATTACTGAGGGAAAGTAAGATTAATGTGCCACTCAAGTTTAAATGTCTTATCTCTCTAGAGCACATGTGGCGAGACTGTCCACTCAGACCTAAACTTGAAATATGTTTTTTAATTAGTACCTGATGATGATAATGAAGCTTGACAAGAATACCTCTAAAATAACAATGATTAATGAGATGGAATCAGGTCTGTAGAAAACAAATATAGGAGCAGGTTTCCTTTACAAAGTTCAGTAATGGTCGATTCAAGTTCGATTCCAGCTCGCAACATTTCCAAATCACTCCCCATCAAAATGTCAAGACACCTAAAAATGTAAGAGAATTAATTGTAATAAACTGGTTTTATTTAAGTGAAAAGTATTAGTTAACAAGACTGAATCAGCCTGACTAGATTAGTCTACACTCTTCAAAAGAAAAGGTTCCAAAAGTTTTTTTTTTTTTTTTGCATTGATGTCATAGAAGAACCATTTTGGGTTCCCCAAAGAACCTTTCAGTACACAGTTCAAACCATTTTTATCTTAGTGTGAATAACATTTTAAGATTTTTAAGATTTTTTTTTTTTTTTTTTTTGCAATGGAAAGGTTCCATGGATCTTTAAAGAAACGTGAATAACATTGAAGACTGTACACCAACAAAAGTAATTCAAATGGTAACATTTTGAATACTATTAAATCAATAAAAAAGGCAAAATGCCAAAATTACAAGAAAACCAATAATATTATAGTAATTATCAGCAATGTCTTATTGACACACATAGAATAACACCCTGCAGGCGAATATAGAGATGAATCACTTTCACACTTACATATTCAGATTCAGGGTTCTTCTCATCTTAATCTGCCATTGACTTTTTTAATAACTCTGTATTCATCCTGACTGAGTCTGTCTTCTTTAAACCACACAGCAGCTCATTCTCTGACCGTGTTGAACAACTAATCACAGAAATATATATTTTTCTCACATGCTCGTTGTTATGAGACTATGCTTTAACAATTAAGGAAACCTCTGTGCCTGTGATTTAGCTCTGTCATGACATTCATAACCCAGCTTTGACAGGGTGAAAAATGTCAGCTTCACCATTTTGCTGATTGGCAGTAGGGTCTAATTTTTTTAAAATTATTATATGTTTTTTCTGTCTTTGTGGATGGAAATAAATTGGGGTAGTCAAACTAAATGATTGCCTCTCATTCTTACGGGCAGGGAGGAATATAAGATATCAAAGGATAGCTAATGCGTATGCATATGCATGCTTTACATTTAAAGCCCTGAGCGCTCCATTATTTAGTATTTTGAAGTACTGCAGAACAGGAGGGCAATAATTTATATGGTTCCCTTACATAATCAACAATGGAATGCAAATGAAGGCACACTGATATATTAAAGAAAAAGTCATAAATAAAGACTGGTTATATTAAGGGATTCATTGGTTACAACCAGGCATATAATAATTTATCATGAATTACTAAGGAAAAGGACAATTGAAAGTACATACCTTGTAGCCGTCAGCAAAAGTAAACTCATATTTATTCATTCTCTAAACAGCTTTTCCTATAAGTAAACTTATTTGTAATAAGAAGTTTTAGCAGCTTTGCTGAAGAGTTCTAGCGTGAAATTATATTTTGGGATATCTATATCAAGCTAATGACAAAATCTGAGTAGCCATGCGAACATGTGCATATTCCTTCTTTGACGACAGGCATCTCTAAATGGCCATTTATAGACATTCATTCATGCAGATTAAAGACATTTACCCGGTTTTACAGACATTGCTGAACCCTAGTCCTATAAATGCATGTTTGAGCTTTTTTAAATGAAAGCAACTTGCACTGACATATCTTAAAATATGTCATTGCCATTGTTTTGTCTCTAGATGCACATCAGTAATTAATTTTTTTCCTAAGGCACGGTTATAAAAGCTACTTAAATGTTCTAATTGAACTAAGGTACTGGTTTAATCATCTGTCTGTGAAACTGGGCCATAATGGGTCAATCGCTCCAAAAAATCCTTCAAAATCATAGAAATACAAATTATATTTATGCAAATAAACAGATGTGTAAAATGTAAAACACTTCTCTCTTGTCTTTTGCTTGTTCAGTGGAGCTTACAGAAGTTTGTCATACAGTAGCACTTACATGTATGTGGATGCATGCACAATTGCTATACAATTGATGAACTTTACAGTTATTGAACTGAACTGAATCAACACTGAACTGACTTGAGATGAATAATGTCAATACTGGCTTGTTACAACTGCTTTTTAGGAGAATATGAATTTGTTACTAATGTGAAGCTGCTTTGAAAAAAAATCTGTATTTTATAAAGCACTATAGAAATAAAGGTGACTTGACTTAGCATGCATATTCAGCATTTATTTACAAAATAAACAAATGCATGAGTAAAAATGTATTTGTTTCTTAAAACATTGAGTTTTGATTTCCAAGTGATCAAAATAGGTATATTTACACCATAAACAGGAATACAAGAGGGTAAAAATGTATTTATTTATTTATGAAAACACTATGTTTTGATTTCTAAGTGATCAATTTATGCACATGTGTTTTCACACATAATCATTGGGTGTAGGTGTAGTACTCGAGTTCGGACTCGAGACGTTTTTCTGTTGTCTCGGACTCGTTGGTTTTTGCACTCGGACTTGTCTCGGACTTGGTCATTGGTCTCGCCAAATGTTCGAGTTGGTCTCGACCGAGTCCAGCAATGTATGTTTTTTTCTCCTTCAAAACCAGTGATGGAGCGCGCTTGTTCAGAAAACGGGTAAAGTTATTGGTTTAATTCACAATCCATCTAGAATATGCTCCTGGCTCCGAGGCGTCAATCATTTTAATTTAGCTAACGACAGGCATGTTCCAACCCGAACATAAAATTAAGCCTTAAAGGGGTCATCGGATGCCGATTTTCCACAAGTTGGTATGATTCTTTAGGGTCTTCATGTAAAGTTTGTAACATACTTTGATTTGTAGCACTCAGAATGTAAAACGGGACAGATATCAGTGCACCCCCCTTTAAATTTCGAACTGTTAAAGTTATTGTTAGTTACTTGTATTACTTTATTGCATTGTGTTCAATTTGGTGAAACTTGGAGTCGTCAGCAGGGGGCACCCGGGAGTTGCACGGCGCATGAGTGGCTGACTAGCTAGCAGCATAGAAGTAGTATTCAGCACGAGATGAAGCGCGCAAGTGCAGAGAAATGTGCTCCATGTTTGAACAATGCTTTCTATGTGTTTTATACAGGTAAGCTGACAATAATCTTTATACTAGTAGATTCATAACAGTATTGTATTCTTATAGAGCTGTAGTTCGTGCCTGAGACGTTAGGAAAAGTGGAGTTTTGACGGTGATTAAGAGGGTCGTGCGTGAAATGGCGGACGATAGTGTTAACAACTCAAGAGGAAAATTAGTAACTTTTAATGAGAGCAAAACAGAGGAATAAAGGCCTAAAAAGATATATACTCGAGATGTGAGTGCGTGACGAGGGATAATTAACCAAATAGAGGCATTATTAAGTCGTGTGTAGTGACGTGTCTGGGCAGTCTGAGTTAACGAGGCACACGTGTCTGCTCTTAGTCCACGTGCATAGACCTGTTACCCTCATTTAGCATTACTTTGTCAGCCATTACATGTAAAAAAACGATTTCAGTACTGTTAAATAAGAACTCCAGTCAGATTCAGAGGTAAAACATTTTTATTAATCAGTTTCTGAGTTTATAGTGAGAACACAGTAACTGTTAAACGGTTGAAACATAGTTCATGATATAGTCAGTTCATTAGCATATTTCATGAAAGAGTAAAAACGGATTAAAAGATAATTAAAACAGTGATATGAAAGAGTATTAAAATATGTGTGCAGTTATCAATGCTAGAGTAATGTGAATGTAGACTAAACTATTACTGAGATCTGAATATCTACTGTTACTAATTCCAAATGCTATTTTCATGGTTATGTTTAATGATTCACTTGTATTCATTTTAAAAAGAGAGTTTGTAATACTTTAATGATGGTATGGTAATGATGGTCAGACCTTTCCTTTTATGTCATTCGATAGCAGGCACGGCACATGTTTAGATCTATGTTAATATGTTTATGTATTGAGAGCATGTATTTCTTGAGAATTGAGTATTGTATAAAGAGTAATGCGCCTAGTGTTACGTACCAGTTTAGACATTTGCACTATCAGACATGTGATTGTTTATGATAATTTGTAAAGGTATCACAGAATAAGAGCATAGAAGTAGTATTCAGCACGAGATGAAGTGCGCAAGTGCAGAGAAATGTGCTCCATGTTTGAACAATGCTTTCTATGTGTTTAATACAGATAAATAAATGTGTTGACCTGGGAAGTGACATTGCTTCATTCCTAAAAGTGTAACAGATTAAAATTCCTCAATGGTTGTGTAAAACGTAAAGCGACCTGTTTCGGTGCATGTCTCTTTAAATGATAATGAGCAACTGCTCACCCCACCTCTCTCTTCCATGGGGGGTGTCGACACAAGACACGCAAATGGCTGATGCTAATACGGGACAGTCCGTCAGCGGTCGTGGGCGGAGCATGAGCAATATGACATCATATTGCTCAGAAAATCCAAACGGCTTGATTATTGAGAGTGTTTAGGCTCTTTGAGGATAAAAAAAAGGAGTGAATGGATTTTTCTTCATTGTATGGTGGTTGTGTCCACACACTGCAAAGACACATTTAGGGGGAAAACGCCCCCACCTGTTTTTCCCAAAATAACCATTAGAGGGAGTCAAGATACATTTTTACTGTTGCTATGCACTACGTTGACAACAGGGATATACAACTCTCCATGGAGAAGCTGACACCAGCGACGTATTTGAAGAGAAGAGTATTGTTCTGCAGGATATCACAGTGATGTATGATAGATGAATTGTGAAGTCTGTATTTTGAGAGGATATGATATTTATAAGGAATATAATTATATTTTAAAAAAAATATATTTAAAAAAAAAAAGTCATAGCTTGTGGAATAAAATGCCCTGTACGCTGAGGGGTAAAACGCCCCCCCTAGGGGGCATAGTTTCTCGCTATCATATTTACTATAATAACATATTTCTGTCTATCAAATCCTTTGTTTTACACTTAATGCAGTACAATTAAAATATTTGAACAAAACATGGAACAAATAC
Source organism: Scardinius erythrophthalmus (assembly GCF_964197995.2). Classification (NCBI taxonomy): domain Eukaryota; kingdom Metazoa; phylum Chordata; class Actinopteri; order Cypriniformes; family Leuciscidae; genus Scardinius; species Scardinius erythrophthalmus. The sequence continues at coordinate 6,883,119 of NC_138222.1, forward strand.
CTCAAGTGAGCATTAGCTAGCTAGCTTGCTAGCACAGTTAGCTCACTGATGGAAGGTGGTTAGGTGACCAATGATAAAACAGTGGCTTTTAATGCATTTATTGAATATTGTAACGTAATCAAACCACTGGAGGCAAGCTGGTGAGGACCAAAACGCAAACTTTACTTTTCAAAACATAAACAAACATAAAACAAAGGCATGGCAAGGCATGAGACAAGAACAACGGCAGGAAACAGTCAACACTAGAAACAGGCGACCCTTCAGGCGGCCATGGTGGAGAAGACCCCTCGGGCGGCCACGGCGGAGAAGACCCTTCGGGCGGAGACGACCCTTCAGGCGAAGACAACCATTCAGGCGGCCAGGGCGGAGACGACCCTTCAGGCGGCCAGGGCGGAGACGACCCCTCAGGCGGAGACGACCCTTCAGGCGGCCAGGGCGGAGACGACCCTTCAGGCGGCCTCTGGTGAGGGCTGAGGTTCTGGGATGGAGACAGGCTCAGGACTGGGCAGAACCAGCGGCGAAGAGGGCTTTGAGCTGGGCAGGACCATCACAGACTCTGGCTCGGCGGCGGCGGCGGCGGCCATCTTGTCCAGAGACACTGGCTCGGTGGTGGCGGCCATCTTGTCCGGAGACACTGGCTCGGTGGTGGCGGCCATCTTGTCCGGAGACACTGGCTCGGTGGCGGCCCTTCTAGCCGATCGCAATGACGCCAGCGGTGGGTCTGTCATGCTGGATAGTAATCTCAGACGTCCAGAGTCCGATCTGGTGGCCGGTCTGAGGACTGGCGTGACGTGAGGAAACTCAAGTTCAGTGGGACTCACGTGAAGCTCAGGCTCAGAGGATACCGTGGGCTTGCGGGGCTCCTCATCCGCAAAGCCTACAGTGAACGACGAGCCGCTCCACATCAGGGCAAATTCAATATACTCCACCAGAGTGTTACGAGGGGTATTGGCTGGCATGAGCTGGTAAAGTGATTCATTGAGTCCATGGTGGAACATGTCCTTTAACACAACATCATTGAAATCCTCCCCATAGCAAAGCTCGCAGAATTCCTTCACGTAATCCTCGACTGGACGGTTTCCCTGGCTGAGGCGGAAGAGGCAGATTGCTGGGTCCATGATGTGGTCTAGTATTCTGTAACGTAATCAAACCACTGGAGGCAAGCTGGTGAGGACCCAAACGCAAACTTTACTGTTCAAAACATAAACAAACATAAAACAAAGGCACGGCAAGGCATGAGACAAGAACAACGACAGGAAACAGTCAACACTAGAAACATACAATACTAGACAAAGACACAGGGCAAACAAGAGGGCTTAAATACACAAGACTAACTACAAGACAAGGGACACCTGTGAACAATAATCAGACGATTAACCAATGACAAGACACATGGCAGGATCACATGACAAACGGAATCACATGACAAGAGCCAGGAACAAAAAACAAAACCCAAACCGTGACAAATATATTTCACTACATAAATATACTAATTTATACGTTTAATATTTATTTAGGGTTTTCTGTTTGTCTTGGTGATGGTGGTGAACAAATACATCAATTATCAACCCCATATAGGCCTAGTGTAGAAATCTCAACCTCATATATATATATATATTTTTTTTTTCTCCTTATAGATGCGAACATAAGAGAAAAAGTAACCATGGTGCTTATATAGAGCAAGCTCTACAAAATGCCCTCAGAGATATTGAAGAGGGAACAGCTTTGAAGGCTGCAGCCCATCAATTTGGAGTCCCCCCAAAGACCTTGAGGCGGCATAGGGATACAAAGGTTTTGGAGCCTGCAATCAAAGTGTTTAGGCCGCAAAGCAGTTTTTACGTCATCATTCGAGCTCCAGTTAACTGAGCACATTCGATCAATGGAGAGGGCATTGTTTGGTTTTCAACGATGGATGTAAGGAGGCTGGCCTATGACCTGGCAGAGAGGTTAGGCTTGAACCATTGTTTTAATTCAGAGCGCAAGATGGCAGGGAAAGACTGGTTTTATAATTTTCTAAGGAGACAAGGAATCCTGTCTGTCAGGACTCCACAGGCGACGAGCATATCTAGGATGGTGGGGTTCAACAGACCGAAGGTGGACCTGTTCTTCCGTATTTATGAGGACGAACTCCATAGGCTTGGCGAAAACCTTGACCCCACCCGTCTGTGGAATATGGATAAGGTGGTTGTCCAGAATGTACAGAAGCCAAACAAAATTGTTGGTTCAAAGAAGAAGAGGCAGGTGGCAAGAGTCACAATCACGGAAAGAGGCTTTACTGTCACTGTTGCCTGTTCCATGAACGCCGATGGGCAGTTTGTACCACCACTGTTAATTTTTCCAAGAAAACAAATGAATGAGCGCCTGCTGTATAGTGCCCCAGCAGGATCGATTGGTGGAATGACTGACTCAGGGTGGATGGACAGTACACTGTTTCTCCAGTGGCTGAGACATTTTTGTGACACCATTGGATGCACTCCTCAGAGGCCTCACTTTGATATCGGATGGTCACCATTTGCATAAGACCCTCAAGGCCGTGTTGCTTGCGAGAGAGCATGGGGTGATAATGATTACCATCCTACCCCACTACAGCCATAAGATGCAGCCATTAGACCACACCTTTCTCAAGTCTTTTAAGTCAAAATACAAAACAGCTGCAGATAACTGGATGACTTCTCACCCAGGACAACGAATTGATATGTTTGCTGTGTGTGGGCTTTTCGATAAAGCCTACTCAGCTTCAGCGTGTGTGGGGAAGGGCCAAAAGGGTTTCAAGGCCTGTGGGATGTGGCCTGTTGACAAGACCGTCTACAAAGATGAAGACTTTGAAGGAGCCGAATAACTAAGGAGCCAGATCCAACCTTCGAGGACAGCAGGGAGATTGAGGAGGAGATAAGTGCTGGTAAGCAATTACAACTACTTTTACTATAAGGCTAGTGTCATTGTCATCGTCATCGTCATCATCATCATCTTCATCATCACTAAATTGTGTGTGTGTGTGTGTGTGTGGTTCTCTTGACAAGCTCCAGTGGATCATCCGTGGTCCCCAGCACTAGCGCCCACTCCCAACCACAACCTGGGACAAGTCTCCAGAGGCCAGCTGAACATGGTAAGAAAAATTATGTATTCTAAAGAGCTAACTATAATTAACCTTCCAGTCACTTGAAGACACTCCAGCTGGTCATTTAATTTGTATTGCAACCTCTATTACTGTTAAGGCCATTGCACACTGAGTCTGAAATTTTCGTATGCGTTTTTTCGTGTTCGTCAGCCTTAAACTTCGTCACGCACAGAAACCTTGCACACTGAGTCCGATGCGTATTTATAAAACCTTTGCGGGAAAAAACGCAAAAAATGCTAAATGGATTCGTCAAGCAGTGACGATGATTTTGTTGCCCTCTTTCTTCTTAAAAAGAGAAAAAGAAAAAGGAAATATTGGGTCCATCCAATCCTGAGATTGCGCCGAGAGGAAGGAGAGCTTCACCTCCTTATCAAGGAGTTGCGAAATTATCCCGAGCGATTCAAAATTTACCTCAGAATGTTGGTGGAACAGTTTGATGCTTTGCTAGCGATACTGGAGCCACATATTAAAAAGAAGACCACCAATTTCCGTGAACCAATCGATCCTGAACAGAGACTGTTCAGACACACACACACACACACGGCCGGCGGAAGCGCTGGGCAGACAGAACAGCTGTATCAGGTTATATTTTATTCTTTGTAATCCACATTTTGTTTTTCATACAGTATGCTGCGAGACGAAGTGTATCAACTTGTCAGACGCCGTTCTGGATTTTGTCGTTGGCTTGTACACGGCTCTGAATTGTCAAAAAAACTCTCAAAATACTGGCTGTGGATGCGAAAAACGCAGAAAATCGAACCCAATCCGAATTTTTTTATTACGGACGAAAGTTTCGTAGACAGTGTGCAAGCGTGATTGACATAACGTGAGGTCGAATTTTTTTTTTTACGTGCGAAAATTTCGGATGCGAATTTCGGACTCAGTGTGCAATGGCCTTTAGTCTACTGTCATCATCATCATCATCGTCATCATCTTATTCATCACTAAATTGTGTGTTTGTATGTGTGTGTTCTTTTGACAGGCCCCAGTGGATTTCTGTATTCGAATGTATTTTTTTATTCCTTTTTAAAGGACCGAGTCAGTCACCCTCCTCGATTCTAGAAGAGCTGTCCCCTAGGCCAAGAATAAAAAACAAGAAGCCACGAAAGAGGGCATGTGAATCTTCAGCTGTGCTCACCTTCTCGCCATATAAAAAAATGTTGGAGGACAAGATAGCTGCACGAAAGAAAGGCACACAAAAAAAAAGTTAAACGCAAAAGCGCAGCTGAAGTGAAGAATAAGAAGAAAGAAGATGATACAGAATGCCTCTACTGTGGGGAGTTATTTTCAATTGGGGGGGGGGGGCTGGCACATGTAGTGGGCACTTGTAGATTGTTCCAGTGAGATTCGAGGGGAAATCATCGGCAAAATTTGGCTGAAACTGGTTGGTAAGAAAGGGGGCATTTTACCTCACCGCTGGGGCAAAACGCCCCCTTTGTACATAAATATTTTCAGTCAAAGTACTAATTAATTATGAAGCCTGAGCAATTTTAATATTTGGTGAATAGTCACTCAAAACTGGGATGGCAATTCTAGTCACATTTATGTTTTGTTTCACAGTAATTTCACATTTTCCTTAAGGGGGGCATTTTCCCCCACTCTACATTTGTCAAGTATCCACATAAGAGCAGTCTTAAATGAGTTATATAAAGTCTAAAGAGAACATAAAGAGTTGTGAGAGAATGAGACACGTGTGAGATCCACAGCAGCGGCTGCTCTTAAAGTGACAGCAGCCACTAATTCTGTCTATCAGTAAAGTTAAACAAAGAACAAAGGGAACAGAGAAAATTACTCACCAATCTTGACTAAAGAACTTTTGTAGCTTTAATAAGGATTAATCTATATTTAATTTATAATTTATGCAGTGCAGACTGTTTGATAACTAGTCAATTTCTGTATATTTCATAACTGTTAGACAGAAAGGGCACGGGTAAATATGACATTTATTAGGTTTATGTGAGGATTGTTTTAAGTTCACTTGTGGCTCGTTTCCACCGAGCAATACGGTACGGTACAGGACAGTACGGTACGCAATTATTTCCGTTTCCACTGTCAAAAGTTGTGAATGGTACCAAAATGCCGAACCGTACCTTACCACTTTTTCGGTACCCTTCCGTTTGGGTAGCCTACCTAGCACAGCGGTACGGTACTAAAGGGTAGAGCTAGACTCACTGCAGAACGTTGATTGGTTGACAGAGTATCATCACTTGCGCGTGCTACAAGGGGAATGACAACATAAGAAGCTCCATCTTTTAATATACAGTTGAAATAAAATACTACTGTTATTGTGTCACGAAATGTAGTTTTAAGAGTTTTTCAGGCGAGAATGTAGTTGTTTAAAGCTCAAATCTGTGGTTTATAAAGATTTATGAAAATTTGATCCAGATTGTGAGATCCAGACGATCACCGGGCGTTCAGTGCTCATGTACCCCGCCTGGAACAGCCTTTCCTCGGCTAGTCATTCTGACGTTTGCCGCTGGTGCTGACTCTGACGTCTCTGTAGTGGTTAAACATGAGATATAATTCGTCTTGTGTAGACCTGCTAACGGGCGATCTTTGGTCTCGTGAATCTATAATTTGTTCCCTGGCCAATCGTTTTGGCTGAGGGCTATGTGAAGTTTCATAACTTTATAGATTTAGGCTATTTAACTTTACCGTTGTGACGTTAGTTAGCTGACTTTGTATGTTTGGCTGAATTGTTTGCTTTCTTTCTTATTGTATAGCTTCTTGTACCTTTTACTTATACTTTTAGAATGGCTATTATTGATAAAACTGAAATTTAACAAAAAGAGACAGGGTTGAGTTTTGTCATTTTTAATTTTATCACAGTGAAGATGATCAGAGTACAAATTAACATATTGCCTGGACTATATTAATATATAAATAAAACACAACCCTAACTCTTTTCGTTTAAATGTAAAAAATTTTTTTTAGTATTTTTAAAATTTCAACGAAAAGAGGCAGGGTTGTGCTTTATATTTCATTTTGTTATAAATAGGCTAACGTTATACATGTAGTGCATATAATCAATATGCGTTGCCTGAACCACATTTGTGTGGCTATAATGTTTAAGATTTCTTTAAATTAAAACTAAAAATAAAACATATTTCGTTTTATTGTTGCCTAAAATGTACATACAGAGATAACCGGAGTGGCAGAGCGAGCTGAGTGACGCTTTCAAGAAAGCTGCTGTCCCATTTGCAGAATTACCGGACTCGCGTCCTCGGGAGTCATTGACAAGTCCGAACTTTGCATACTTGGTATTGAGAAACGCCAATTGTTGGCACTTCTCTTCTTGTGACAAAAAGCCACATGCCGAGAAGTAAGAACAAGATCTGCTGTATGTCATTCATTGTTGTTTACTATGTCGCTTTCTTCTTCACGCAAAAATGACGTAGATCGCTTCTTTCCGGCATAGGCTACACCACGCCTATCAAGTATGGTACTGTTGGCGGTGGAAACACAAGCCGGATCAGGGTTTACTGTCCCGAATCGTATTGTACTGTACTGTACCGTACCGTGCCTTACCGCTCGGTGGAAACGAGCCATTAAAGCTGCATTCCGTAACTTTTTGGGGTTAAAAATTATCCAAATTATTTTTTTTTTCAGCAAGTACATAACCAGCCAGTGTTCAAAACTATCTGCTTGCCTTAGCTTGATTCAAAACGGTAAGCTTGTAATAATGTATTTAATTCCAGTGGTACTGGTGGATTTCTGCGGGAAATTCGAGCATATCTTTGCATCATTACACATCTGTAGGAGGTGGAGATTTATAGCCTTATCTCACAGCACTTTATAAAATTAAACTTATCAATTTGATGGCGGATCCAGAAACGACAATCACCAGTGATAACTGGAGATTCACCCGTCGTAAAATGCAAAAGACTTCGGACTTCGGAGTGGCTACAGAAAAAAAGAGACTGTGCAACCGGGCCCAGACGAAAACAAGGATAAATATCGGGAAGAGCATTAAATGTAGTCGATGTTGTTAACATTAACAATTTGAGAACAAAGTATAATTTGCACGGTTTGACGTGATATAAGCGATCGTTAGATTTAATCAGCGTGATTTACTGCAATGCTTTTTTCCCCTGAGTTGGTCAGAACAAAAGTGGATGTTACTTACTTGTTCAGACGACATTTTCCGGTGAAAATTCTTATATTGGTCATACTTCCAAAAAGTAGAATCTGTGATTGCGAATGACATTATCCACACTGGCGCGGCAACTGACAGCCGCACATTCTCCTCAAAACATTGGATTCATCTGCATTGTGCCGTGCCAAGGCACAACCCACGTAAAGTTGATAATTCTGCAAATAACTGCAATTGCAGACATCGAACAGAGATGGCGACGAAGAGGAAAAATACGGACTGCAGTTTAAAATTAAAAGTTGTTGTATTTTTGAAGCCTAATAATGAAAAAAATAATAAAAAAAATGTATAGCTTTCAATAGACTGTAATGCTGAATGGCTATATTGGGTGTGTGTGTGTGGGGGGGGGGGCTATTTCCTTGAAACATCAGTAGCTGTATTAATATCAGTAATACTGGCTGTTATAAAATATATTGAAATGTATAAAAACGTGTTTTTTATTGCGATTAATCACACAAAATTTGTGATTTTCAGTGATTGACAGCACTAATTTAATATTATTAAATTTTATTAATAATATTATTAAATATTATTTAATAATATTATTAAATATTATTTAATAATAATTTAAGCACACTTTAATATGCACACAGGCTTTTTGAACATTACAAATAATAATGCAAAATAATTATCTTAGTTATGTACGTGGTCTTGAAGAGGATTGGACTCGGTCTTGACTTGGACTCAAACCTCTTTGGACTAGGTCTTGACTCGGCCTCGACTAGTCCTGGTCTTGGACTCGACATATTGGTGGACTCGACTACAGCCCTAGGTGTAGGTAATCGGGAAATGATTGTGGCATTTAAGTAACAGTATTTTCCTGAATGAAACACAAGAGCTTTTAGTTTTAAGTGATGTGTCTATAGAAATGTGTTTAGCATTTTGTAAAACGTCTGTTTTACAAATTATGTTTTATAAACAAAGTTCGGGAGGAGCACGTTCAGATAATCAATCCAATCTACTTGTCATCAAACAATTACGTCTACCCTAATCAGCATGACAAGAAGTATATATATATCCACTCTGTCAACTCACCTAACATTCCTTGACAGTTTTTCAGCATCCCTCCACCACCCCGACTCCTCACTCTTGGCTCTTTCTTCACAGCCAGGAATACGGGGGGAGTACTCTGGGTTCGGGCCAAATACCGAGCCCGGAGCCCTCTCCTCGGACAGCACGCCAAATACGCATTTATTCTATCTGACTTATTTGTAAGTGTGAACTCGTGAATTGCAAACTGAGTGTAAAGCATACAATGTGCTTGTAGTTTTGCAATAGGTACATGAGTGAATGATTTCGCTAATTGTGCCTCAAGTATCACTTTTAGGGCCCTATCTTGCACCCAGCGCAATTGACTTTGTACACCGACGCATGTATCATTCCTATTTGTGTATCATGTATCATTCCTATTTGTGATCCAACGCTGGATACTCTTATAGGTTACGTCCGTGGATCACGGCTGAACGCGTCTTCTCCGCACTCATTTAAGTTACAAACAAACATTTTTCACCTATCGTGCGTCTACTCTACACCCGTACCACTGAAAAGACGGATTATATCCAAGACTTAAGCCATAAATTAGTATTAATATTGATAGCACCACTGGTAGCGTCGTTGTAACTTACTGTCCATCTGTTAAAATGGCGAATATATCAAATGTAAGTAGTCTACCTTTTGGTGCAGGTGAGGACACATTTGAGCTGCACGCGGTGCAGTCTGAGCTGGAAGCTGTTGAGAAACAGATCCACGACCTTTTAGTAAGAAAAGCCGAGCTGATAGACCGGCGTTTGGCTCTCGAAACATCGCGCGCCGAGGCACACAAATCAGAGATTAATGTTACTAACCCGCTGACTCCGACCTCGTCTACTCCGTGCGTTCCTCAACATCGGTCCCGAACGTCGAGGTCGCGATCAGCCATGGTCTCGTTCACTCCGGCTCCAACATGCCATCACGAAGCCTGGATTTTTCCGCAGCGGAAGTCGCGAGTCAGGTCTAGACCAAGAAAACTCTCTCCGACCCTCCCGGTTTTCGAGATATCCACACAAAACCGCTTCTCCCCTCTTCGCGAAACAGAACGCGATGCTGTGATCATCGGCGATTCCATCGTTCGACACGTACACGTTACGTTAAATAAAAGTAAGGTGCATAGTCACTGCTTTCCTGGTGCTCGTGTTTCTGAAGTCGCTGCTCACGTTCCCGAGATTCTGAACGAGCGCGTCGGAACCGTTGTCCTGCACGCGGGAGGGGCCGACATCAGACTGCGCCAGACGGAAGTTTTGAAGAAAGACTTCAGGAATCTGATCGATACGGTACGCAGCACATCGCCTGATATAACGATTATTGTGTCAGGACCGCTTCCCACGTACCGACTAGGTCATGAAAAGTTTAGTAGATTATTTGCGCTTAATGAATGGTTAATGTCATGGTGCAATGAGCAGAAACTTCTCTTTGTAAATAATTGGAATCTGTTTTGGGAGCGTCCTAGGCTTTACCGTGCTGATGGCTTACACCCAAACAGATTCGGATCGGATCTTCTGTCAGATAACATCTCCAAAATGTTAAATACCTTTTGACTAGTAAACAAAAGTCCAAATCATAGTCTCTGCTGTACCAATTTAACTGATATAAATAGTGTAGAACATTGCATAGAAACTGTGTCTATTCCTCGTTTAGTGAGATCAAATCATAAATCTACTGCAGGATCTAGAAAAAATCTAATTGTTATTAAACCAGAAAATGTTGCTATTGGTAATCAAAAACAATTTTTAAAGCTAGGTCTTCTAAACATTAGATCACTCACACCTAAGGCAGTTATTGTAAATGAAATAGTCACAGATAATAGCTTCGATGTACTTTGCCTTACTGAAACCTGGCTTAAACCAAATGATTATTTTGGTTTAAATGAGTCTACTCCTCCTGGATACTTCTATAAGCATGAGCCCCGTCTGAATGGTCGTGGCGGCGGTGTTGCAACAATCTATAGAGATTTTCTCAATGTTACTCAGAAAACGGGTTATAAGTTTATTTCATTTGAAGTACTTGTACTAAATGTTACGCTCTTAGATGATAGAAAAACATCCCTATTATCTCTAGCCTTGGCTACCGTATATAGACCGCCTGGGCCTTACGCTGATTTCCTAAAAGAGTTTGCAGATTTTCTCTCAGACCTATTAGTTAACTTCGATAAAGCATTAATTGTTGGAGACTTTAATATCCATGTAGATAATCAAAATGATGCGTTAGGGGCTGCGTTTACTGATTTATTAAACTCCTTTGGGGTCAAGCAAAACATTACCGGACCGACTCATCGATTTAATCATACACTCGATTTAATTATATCACATGGAACCGATCCAACCGATATAGATATCATTCCACAAAGTGACGATGTCACTGACCATTACATGGTAACTTGCATATTACGTACTCCTGTAATATATCATGCTGCGCCGCGTTATCGATTAGGCAGAACAATCCTTCCATCCACCATAGATAATTTTTCAAACAGCTTATCGGATCTGTCTCAGCTGCTCAGTGAACCCAAACAAACAGATGAACTTGAGGAATTAACTAGCACTATGAGCACCATTCTCTCTGGATCATTGGATATTGTTGCGCCCATTAGATTAAAAAAGGTCAGAGAGAAAAGTAAAGCACCATGGTACAACAGTACTACGCGTGTTCTAAAGAGAGAAACCCGTAATTTAGAGCGTAAATGGAAACAAACCAACTTAGAGGTCTTTAGAATCGCATGGAAAGACAGTATGTCACGTTATAAAAAGACCCTATAAGCGGCCAGGGCTGAGCATCTACGCAAACTAATAGAAAACAACCATAACAATCCTAAGTTCTTATTTAACACCGTGGCGAGACTAACAAATAAACAGATGTCTCCTGAACAAAGTATTCCATTACAGTTTAGTAGTAATGATTTCATGAAGTTCTTCACTGAGAAAATAGAAAACATCAGAACCACAATTGTAAACGTTCAATCCTCAATCGCGCCTTATAATTCAGCCTCAATTATCACGCCGCAAGAACAATTACAGTGCTTTTCAACTATAGAACAAAAAGAGTTAAATGAATTTATCATTTCCTCTAAAACAACAACATGTTTATTAGATCCCATACCAACTAAACTATTAAAAGAAGTGTTACCTGTAGTGGAAGAGCCTCTCCTCAATATTATTAACTCGTCTTTATCTTTAGGTCATGTTCCAAGAACATTTAAATTGGCAGTTATAAAACCTCTCATTAAGAAACCACAATTAGATCCGAATAATCTAGTAAATTATAGACCCATTTCAAATCTACCTTTTATGTCTAAAATACTAGAAAAAGTTGTGTCCGCTCAACTGGGCTCTTTCTTACAAGAAAATGACACCTATGAAAAGTTTCAGTCTGGATTCAGGCCGCATCATAGCACTGAAACTGCGCTCGTTAAAATCATAAATGATTTACTTTTAGCTTCTGACCAAGGCTGTATCTCAATATTAGTTTTACTTGATCTTAGTGCTGCGTTCGATACTATAGATCATACAATACTCTTAGATCGACTACAAAATTATACTGGTGTTCAAGGACAAGCATTAAGCTGGTTTAGATCGTATTTATCTGACCGCTACCATTTTGTTTATTTAAATGGAGAAAAATCTATCATAACTCCAGTAAACTATGGAGTGCCGCAGGGATCTGTGTTAGGCCCTCTATTATTCTCAATATATATGCTGCCACTTGGAAATATTATAAGGAAACATGGAATTAGTTTCCATTGTTATGCTGATGACACTCAAATCTATATTTCATCACGGCCAGATGAAAACGCTAAATTATCCAAATTGACAGAGTGTGTTAAAGATATAAAAGATTGGATGACGCATAATTTTCTTTTATTAAATCCAGACAAGACAGAGGTACTACTTATCGGTTCAAAAAACCACCCACAAAACCTCTCACAATACAACTTTAACATAGTAGGATGTCCTGTTACTTCATCCTCTACAGTAAAAGACCTGGGTGTTATATTAGACTGCAACCTGTCTTTTGAAAATCATATTTCATATGTTACAAGAACAGCCTTTTTCCACCTTAGAAACATTGCTAAGCTACGTAATATGCTATCAGTTTCTGACGCAGAAAAGTTAGTTCATGCATTCATGACCTCGAGACTAGATTACTGTAATGCGTTATTAGCCGGTTGTCCTGCATCCTTAATAAACAAGCTACAGTTAGTCCAAAATGCCGCCGCTAGAGTTCTAACTAGATCAAGAAAATATGATCATATAACACCGATTTTATCATCCCTACATTGGTTACCTATAAAGTCCCGTATTAATTACAAGGTATTGCTACTGACTTATAAAGCCCTAAACGGCTTAGCTCCAGTCTATTTAACCGATCTTCTATCGCCCTATAATCCATCGCGCTCTTTAAGATCACTAAATTCGAGGCTTTTGGTCATACCTAGGATATCCAGATCCACCAAAGGAGGGAGAGCATTTTCACATTTAGCACCAAAACTCTGGAATAGTCTTCCGGATACTGTTCGTTGCTCAGACTCACTCTCCCAGTTTAAAACTAGATTAAAGACGCATCTCTTCAGCCAGGCATTCATATAATACTTTTAATCCTACAGTTAAATCCGACCTCTAGTTCATAAACGCCAGAGGAGAACTGGCCCCCGACTGAGCCCGGGTTCTCCCAAGGTTTTTTTTTCTCCATTAGGTCACCTGATGGAGTTTTTCGGTTCCTTGCCACTGTTGCCTTTGGCTTGCTCAGTTGGGGATATTTGGGGATATTTAATTGAATTAATCAATCAACGATACTATTGATCAGCATTACCGAACGTAGACGTTCCACTAGAAACAAACATTGATGTATTGTTCTAATTTATTACTGTGAAGCTGCTTTGATACAACCTGTGTTGTGAAAAGCGCTATATAAATAAACTTGACTTGACTTGACTTGACTATTTTGCACCCGCGCACAGCGGACTTTTCCCTCCACAGACGCACGTCGGTAAATTAGGAAATAAACTTGCGCTCCTGGAAAGAGGAGCAAAGAGGCGGCATGTTCCGGCGCAAACGTTCCCTGGTGCTATTTTGCAGGTTTAGAAAACAATTCCGCCACTGACCAGGAAAAACCTAGTCTAAAGTCAGTGGCATGTTGCGCATGTTATTCATATGCTATTTTAAGGGCGCATGCTTGGCCATAATCAATGTAGCGTGTGCACAACGAGCATACACTTTGATTCTCTCATCTACACACAGACACAGCAGTTCTCATTTTTAGAAAACCATACATTATTACAAGGAACAATATTAACACACGAGGGAAATCATTGTTGTGTCCATAAAGATGTGAAAAAATAGGCATAAATTGCCTCTGCGCTCTGATTGGTTTATTTCACGTTATGCCCAAACCACACCTATGAATAATGAAGCTACTTCAGACAAACCCATTTTAGATTTGCGTCAGGCGCAAGAGTCATTTATCCCGCCGGTATAATAGCAACAGCGCCCAAGACCCTCCCACAAAGTTACTTGCATTTCGCGCTTGATACTTGTGTTTCAGATCGTTAAAATAGGGCCCTTAGTGTCTAAGCAAATTAAAAAAATAATAAAAACCTGTAAATTCACACTTCTTTCCACCCTAAATTCTCATTACATTTCCCATTGACAATTTTCTTAATGCAAAATCCCTTTCTGTCTTTGGTTTTTTAGTGAAATGTGATCTGGACACGTTTCATGAAGTTGGCCATTATATAATAGTTAACAAACAGCACAGAGCTGTCAACACTGCAGTAATTGCGATGTTTCCACAGAGTATATTTTTATGCTTAGGGCCGGAGTCTCAGGTGTATTCGACTGCTCTACAAAACACCTCCCCTCCTCCAGCAGCACCTGTAACACACCTGCCGCATGGAAAACAAAGAGAGCCTCTGTTCTGCCCCCCCGGCGTCAGATTCCACTGGGAATCATGTCCATTCTCAGCTCAGATTATACCTTGATTCTCTCCATATGCTAACCTGAACCCTCATATTCTCCATTGTCATATTGCACTTACTTTGTGCCTGGAATAACTAATGTTATGCTTTATTTTCTGCTGCTGTATCAGGAGCAGGGCTGCTGTGTGCGTGTGTATGTGTGTGTGTGTGCTTTGATTATAGACATCCACAGTTTCATTGCCCCCATCCCCAAAGAGAGATACCTAAATAATAGATATGGGCAAGGGCTGGAAAACTGTCATCTACTCGCAGGAGAGGAACAACGGCACTACATCCAGCTTATTGCATCTGTTTCCCTCTGCAAAAACGAGAAACCAGCAGCACACATAAATCTGAAAGCAAAACCCACACAACCTCTGACAAATGTAAGTATACTGGACCTCCCATGAGTTCAAATATAAATACTTAATAATATCCACCTTCCACTACACACACACACACACACACACACACGCACACACACACAAACGCACACACACACACACACATACGCGCACACACACACACACACACACACACACACACACACACACACGTATATGCAGTGCCGTTGTGCTTCGGAAGACCCGAGTTCGAGTCCTGGCGGATCTTGGCGTTGTTCCAATTTAGTACACTAAATACACTTAAAGTTATGCTTTACTACAATTTAATTACAACTAAAATATACTTTGTACAAAATTACTGGCTGCAAGTATACTTAGCATATTTTTTCACCAGGGTACCTCTAGAAAATTCACTTCTATGGTTTATATTTCCTCGACTCATCTCTTAAGAGTATGACTTGCGTCAGGGTGTAAACGTACCTCTCAACACATCCATGCACCGTTTTGACCAGCACATGAAAGGCATTGCATATAACATTGTGAAAGGATAGTTGTGGATTTTTTAATTGAAAAAAATAAATAAAAATTATCGACTGATTTGATACATCACATTAAAGCTGCCGTCGGCAAGATTTTTTTGATCATATTCACTGAAACCGACACTATGCTCCGACAGAACAACATAAATCAGCCGGTTTTAGAAAAAACCCACGCTTCTACCTCCACCTGGAGCCTGTTATTTGTTTTGCAAAAATCCACCGCTCCCGGTTCTTCTGGTCCAGTCAGCGCAGGGCTGTGTGAGATCTGACTGTCAATATCAGTTCTTGAAACTTGGGATGTTTCAATTTCTGCAACACCAAACAAAATTATGATGGATTGTTACCAAACAGGTTCCTCAAACACTCCCACCATTTGCCATTGTTCAGCAAGCGGATTCATCCAAAATGCTAAATATTCCATAAATTCTTTTTACGATAGTTTAGTATATTGGATAGTTTCAACTTGTTCTCTTTAAATGAATGAGATGGAATTTAAATTAACTTTTTTTAAAGATATTTGAATGAAAGGAAAATGTCTATCTATCTATCTATCTATCTATCTATCTATCTATCTATCTATCTATCTATCTATCTATCTATCTATCTATCTATCTATCTATCTATCTATCTATCTATCTATCTATCTATCTATCTATCTATCTATCTATCTATCTATCTATCTATCATTTTGCTACAATCATTCAAATTTAATTCAAATTCAGGAATTTAACCAGAATTTAAAATACATTCTCTGTTAAATTCTGAGAGATGCTCAACTGGAATAGAAGAAAGTATTTTAACTTTAAAAAATACGTCCTACAAATCTTGTAATCCTTGGTTAAGCTTTGAAAGGTCAGCAGCCAAAAATCTAATAATCAAAAAATCTAATGAAAAACCTTTTGAACTTTCAACACATTCAGTACTTCACGTGCACACAATACTGTTCCAGGGGTAACGGCAATATAATAACTGAATAATATAATCTCAGAGATAGTTCTGCAGTGCTAAATTAAGTGGCTTTGCACGCATAGGTAACATCATTGCTTTTTCAGAAACTCAAAAAGACTTTGATCATCTTTGGATGGAAGGACACATTGAGCCAGGACACTGACAACTGAATGCCTGAATGGAATATTGATCTGAGTGACTCCTATTAAACGATTAGATAAGAGGAGACGTGTTGACATTGTGCTTTGCTGCCCAGCGTTTACAATGAATGCGGAGATCGCAATTTTAGAGAGAATCTTTTTGGCAGGCCGCCTTTGCAAGCACACATATGCATCAGCTGACGTTCTTGATGTATGGCTTCCATTTGTGGTTTTGTCTATCATTTGCTATGCACTGTTAAGTTGTAAAGCTTTGAGTTGTATTTTAACTACATGCATGAAGTAGTTGCAAAAGCAAACATTTCCCAGACTTTTGTGGTAGTGTGAGGGTGGTAGAATTGGATGTGCATGTATATTTAATGGCAAACATCCCTCTGGCCCAGCAGAACTGTAGATGCTAATGAGGACTGGCAAGTTGAGAACAGAAAGTGCCACTCGTCTCTTCCCTTGATACACACCAGAGAGAGAGAAAGAGCGAGAGAGTTTAAAGAAAACATCTATGCCATCGCCGCACACAACTCCCGCTACAGGGAGAATACAGACATCATTTGAGAATAAAATCTTTGACACGTGAACTGCAAAGCTGTTTACCACCATGTAGGGAGCAACAGTATCAATGGAGTTTTTTAAAGGGATAGTTAACCTCAAAATGAAAAATTTGCTTGGTATCTGGCATTGTTTCAAACCGTATCACTTTCTTTTTTCTTTGGAAAATGTCCAAGCTGCTCCTTTCCACACAAAAGCATACTGTACAGTGACCTGGCGCTGCATTCATATTCAATTGTGGCACATAAAAGAAACACATCATGCTATTGATATCTTCTTCGAGTCCGTTGCAATTTCAGATGTCGTTCTGCCAATATCTGGCGCAGGTCACAGCTGATGGGGTCGGTTCAGCCAGGTCCTGGGGGCTGCACTGGGGGGCGTTTTCACACTCCAGTAGATGAGACATTGTCTGAACTGCTCCACAGCTACATGTGTCATCTGTCTGGTGGTTCCATGTTTTCATAAGTGCTTTGCACCTCCCCTGTTCCACTCGTAGTCTGTTGAGGGTCTTCCAGGTTAGCCATGGGAGGTCGTGCCCGCTGGCGAGACATTCAGTCGGGGTGATTCCTCTCTCCATCCAATCCTGGGCTCGTGTAGTTAGCTGGTTCCAGTCATCTTTCCAAGTGTTGGTCCTCACTATTTTTTTGGTTGTCTGGAGAGGTGGGACTGTCAGCAGGAAACTGGCTCTCGATTTCAAACGGGGTGGGGGTGCAATGTGTCCGTGCAGGGGGTGCCTGGTGTCAAACTCCTGTGTTCTCCGCTCGTCTTGGGCAATGATGGATCGTCTGATGTAAGGGGGGGCAATGCCAGCTAGAGCATAGAGGCACGGGACTGGCGTTGTCTTTATACATCCCGTGATAATGCGGCAGGTGTCGTTGAGGGCTATGTCAATCAGTTTGGTATGGTGGGAGCGGCTCCAGCTTGAGCACGCGTATTCGGCTGTGGAGAAGCACAGGGCTAGGGCAGTTGCACGGATGGTTGATGGATCGGCACCCCATTTTGAGTTTACCAGTTTGCGCAGAATGTTGTTGCGAGTGTTGATCTTGGCTTTGGTATTCTGGAGGTGAGTTTTGAAAGAGAGTGTCCTGTCGAGTGTGACTCCCAGGTACACAGGGTGAGGGTGGTTTGAGAGTTTGTGGCCATCCCATGGGATGCTCAGTTCTTTTTTCGCATCTCGATTTTTGAGATGGAAGCTGCATAGTTGAGTTTTTGATGGGTTCGGTTTCAGGTGGTTGTTTTTGTAGTAGGTTGACATCTCTTGAAGGGCATTTTCCAGGACTGCCTCAATCTTCTGGAAGTTCTCCTGTTGGGTGGTGATGCAGAGATCATCCGCATAAATAAAACGGCGGCATTGTGAGTGGAGTGGTTGGTCATTAGTGTAGATGTTGAAGAGGAGTGGGGCCAGTACACTGCCTTGTGGTAGGCCGTTCTTTTGGGCTTTCCATTTGCTTTTCTTGTCATTTAATTGGACAAAGAAGCGCCTGTTGTTGAGGAGGCTTTTGATGATTTGGCACAGGTCGAGGTCACCAGTCATGTCAAAAAGTTTCCTAATCATGGTGCGGTGCTGGACTGTATCGTAGGCCGCAGTAAGATCTATGAAAGCTGCTCCAGTGATGAGTTTACACTCAAAACCATCCTCAATATGTTGGGTGAGGTTCAATAGCTGCCCAGCACAGGAGCGACCAGGACGGAAACCAGCTTGATCTTTAGTAAGCTTGGAGTCTATAACTGGCATAAGGCGTTGGAGTAATAGCCTCTCATAGAGCTTGTAGGTGATGCAGAGGAGTGAAATTGGTCTGTAGCTCTTTGGGGATGATGGGTCCTTTCCAGGTTTGAGAGTTGCGACTATCTTGACCTTTCTCCATGCCGGAGGGATTATTTTCTCTGCCATGCATGAGTTCAACATTTCTAGGAGCCAGGTCTTTGCTTTAGGTCCCAGGTGCTGTATCATTTCCGTCAGTACGTCGTCGGTTCCTGCTGCTTTCCCAGGTTTCAGCATGTTCATTGCAGCTTCCAGTTCTTGTGGATCGAATGGCTTGGTAAGTGCTCTGGCTGGTTGTGGGTGGTCCGGTACCGCTGTCCGGCGGTATTCTCCTGTGGGTCTGCGCCGGTTTTGGCTGCGACCGTTTGCCACCAGCTGTGCTGCAACTGCGTTTGCTGTGACTGTTGAGAGCGAGGGTGGTGTGGTATGGTCTTCGCCGAGGCGGCGGATTGTGGCCCATGCCTTCCTGCTGTTGTTGGTCATGTTGGTATTTTCTAACAGCTCCTTCCAGACTAGCCTTCGATCTTCCCCAACTTTGTTTAGCAGGGTCTCTCCGAGTTCTGTGACGGTGGGGGAGAAGGGGTCCTCATGATATGCCTCGTGGTAGGCTTTCAATAGCTCATTAGATGTTTCTGACAGTCCGGAGATGTACTCGGTCTGGCATCCTCTTGGTATATGTCGCCTGGCTGACCTTTTCAACAAGTCTATGAACATGTTGTAGTTGTTGGGGTGTGATGGAATGCTGGAGATGGAGTTTTCAATCTCCTGTTGGAACGGCAGCCAGTCTGCCCTCCGCAGATTAAACCTTCTGCGGAAGGGGACGGTAGTTGCTTGGAGGACAGATTTGATGGTTATGGTGATTGGCCGGTGTTGCGTGTGGGGGATAGGATCCAAGACAGCTTTCACAACTCTCGATGTTAGTTCACTGCTCACGCAAACAAGATCTGGGTTATATCCTCGTTTCCATCTGGCGCTGTGGAAAGATTTTGACAGTTTAGCGTCATGGATCAGGGTCAGGTGTTTCGACTCAAGCCAGGTTTCAACTTCATCTCCATCTTGATTGTTCACTTCATAACCCCACAGTGTGCTATGAGCATTGAAGTCCCCAATACTAATGTGGTATTTCCTTTTGCATCTATCTGGCAGTTCAGGGTGGAGGAACGGGCTATGGGGGGGTTTATACACTGATGTGACAGAGACATTCGGGAGGGCAACTGTGATGGTTTCCATTTGCCCTTTGGTGGTGTGGGTGCAGACCTCTTCGATCGCAAGGTTTGGTCTGCTGAATACAGCTGACCCATACTGTCTGTGTCGGATCTCAGCCACCAGCTTCATTCCAGGGATGGCTGGTCGGTGTTGTGCAGGGCCGATATGGGTTTCCTGCATGCACACTATGTCGAAGCATCTGACCGTTGTTGCTAGTATGTCTGCCTTGCGTCTGGAGAAACCTTCAATATTAATTGAGGCGATTGACAGTGCAGGCCCCGAGGGGGGCGAGTATCTGTTGCGCTTCGGCATCGTTCATCTGTTAGATTGCTCGGGTTGGTATACAGATATTGGCCTACTGGCGGTAGTAATATCGGATAGAAACTATCAGATTGTACCAGTCAGCGTTTCCCAGGCTGCACCACGGGGAGGTTTCTGTATTAGCAGCCCAAAGCTATTGATATAAATCACACCAAAGCCACTGGTTCTTGTATTCTGAATTGTCATGATGTGCCAGTTTAGAATATGGGAAATTGCACATTATTTGATTGCAACAGTCGAAGGCAAGATTTTCAGTGAATAATAACTTACATTTTAGTGTGTTTAGGCTGAAAATTATGATAGAAATACATTACTGCTGTATTATTATTATTAAAGGTTAATAATGTAAGATTTTTTCGTTAAAATATTTTTTAACCCAGTTTATTGTTCATTGACTAGGCGTACTATTAGTATGCCATTCATGCGTTTATCTCCCCCAAAAGTTCAAACATTGAGAAGGCGTTTTCACAACCCAGTTGTGTAACTAAAAACGGAACATTTTGTAGGCGTTTTGGCCATTTATTTGGACAACAGCCGTCTGGGGGCCTGGAAACTTTTTGAAAATGTGCTTCAACTTTAAGGAGCTTAACTTCATCTTCACATAATGGAATGATTTTCTATTTAAAAAAATAATAATTTCTGCAAATAATTAAATTACAGTGGATATGTAATGGGTTCTTTATTTCACTCAAACTCATGTATGGATTAAATTAATGAGCTCTGAGTTTGCCTCTTTAGAAGAGTTTTTTTTTTTTTTTTTTTATCTGACAATCCATAAAGAGAAACTCTAACTTGTTAAAAAAACTTTAACTTGTTAAAACATGAAACATGCTTGCAAATTTTTGCACAGCTTATACCGAACATTAGAGCCACTGTTTCATTGTGATTTTATGCCTTTGTTCTGTTAGCTTTGATACAAGCAGCAAAATGAGATTCAAATCACAGTTCAGATCACAATTACAATATTAAAGCTAATAATTCACCACATAAAACACATTGTGAACCTAGATTATTTAATGCAGTCGGAGACACTACTTATTGTCCAGTACCTGGATGGGAGACCTCCTGGGAAAACTAGAGCTATGTTCAAAATCGGCCCCTATACCCTCATTCACTATTCCCTACATTAGTCTACTATAGTCCCCTTGAAGGAGTGAAGAAAAACCAGGCGGGAAGGAAGTCGACCGGAAGTTGAAGCCGGCCGCGTGCCACCATCTTGTAGCAGAACTTCACCTGCAGTTAGCATCCCATTGACTCCCATTCATTTTGGCGTCACTTTGACAGCGAATAACTTTACATCCGAGGCGTTTAAAGACTCCATTTGTCCATTATTTATTTCTAAAGAAACACGACAATGTATAAAATGCTCCATTACCTTGTAGCTTATGTTATGGCCCCGTAGAAGCAGTTTTTGTAAAGGTAGGCTAACGATTGCGTCATACCCACATGACTCTCTGTCGCACAGTAGAGAGATTACCGTATGGACAGGAGGAGAAACTCGCGCGCAATCGGGAGGACGTGGAGGCAAAATGACAATATAATTAATCAGAATACCTAGCAAAAGTTGCTCCTGCTCCAAGCTCATGGACAATTCCTACTCACACTCTCCGTCTCTGCAAGTTTCGGAAGGGAATGATTCAGATTTCTCTTGGCACAGCTACTAGAAGACAGGCGGGTTGCTCACGTGGTCCGTGTAACGCTTTGCTCGGTTTGAGTCTGCGCGTCAGGAAAGGAAGTGCTAAGAAATCGCTAAAAATGGGCTTCACTTGTCTCAATTGAGTTCCAAAGGGGTCGCTGTGTCCATTTCTTTTACTGTCTATGAGAAAAACGAGTGAGTGAATTTGGACACTGAGTGTGCCAGAACGGGCTGCCGCTTTTGCTTAGTTTGTGCTTGCTGTTTAATAATCATTTGAAGCTTAGAAATCTGGCTGCTCCAGTAGTAATGAAAATATTTAACTCATGGAAACAATGTTTAATGATGTTTTATTAACAAAGTTCGGGAGGAGCACGTTCAAATAATCAAGTAATCAATCAACTCATCAAACAATTACCATGTCTACCCTATCAGCATGAGAGGAAGCATATATATATATTCACTCTGTCAACTCATCTAACTTCCTTGACAGTTTTCAGCATCCCTCCACCACCCCGACTCCTCACTCTTGGCTTGTTCTTTCACAGCCAGGAATACGGGGGGAGTACTCTGGGTTCGGGCCGAATACCGAACCCGGAGCCCTCTCCTCGGACAGCACGCCAAATACGCATTTATTCTATCTGACTTATTTGTAAGTGTGAACTCGTGAAACCTCAATTAAACCATTTAATATTTAAATAAAAAGGAATTTATATGTTTATGATATTACGCTGTACCCACATTGGACCAGCAGTTTTAATAAATGGATGGATGGATGATTCAGTTGCGAGTGCCATAGGGATTTCACGGTGCATTATGGGTATTCTCTAGTCATTGAGTGTACATCAGTTGTACACTTGTCATTGTGGTGCATTTTTGGGATTGAATGAGTGCACTCGATAACGTCCACTATGGTACAGACACCACAAATGGCTGTTCCCTTCAAATAGTGTCCTATTTAAGGGTCTAGGGGGCGATTTCAGACACAGTCTAGGTTGCTGCTGGAAGAGGTGTTAGTGAGGCCAGCAGGAGGCGCTCACCCTGTGGTCTGTGTGGGTCCTAATGTCTCAGTATAGTGTTAGGGACACTATAAGCACCATCCTACGGATGAGACGTTAAACCGAGGTCATGACTCTCTGTGGTCATTAAAAATCCCATGGCACTTCTTGTAAAGATTAGGGGTGTAACCCCGGCGTCCTGGACAGATTCTCTTCGTTGGCTCTTATCAATCATGGCCTCTGAATAATCCCTATCCATCAAAGCCATGGCTCTATCACTCTCTCTCCTCTCCATCTAGCTGGTGTGTGTGTGTGTGTGAGCGCACTGGTGCAGTCGTATCATACGTCTGGATACTGAACACTGGTGGGTGAGGAGAAACCCCTGATATGACTGTAAAATTGCTTTGAGTGCACAGTTAGTAGTAGGGCACAACAGGGCTACAGGCACACCCTCAGAAAAATGTGATTTTCACTACTCCAGTTGTGTATGATTCCAATTGTGTATGATATGAACACTTTATAATAACTGCACGCAATTAATCATTAGCTAAGCATTAATAAACATTTCATTCATCATTTATAAAGCATTAATAGACATTAATAAGCAGTTTACAAATACAGCTATAAATGTGTTATTCTTGATTTATAAGCATATCTATAATGTGTTTAATAATTGTATTTTATTAATGATCAATTTAGCATTATTTACAAACATCAAACATAAAGCATTATTATTTTGCTTTATTTACAAGTTATTTAGGAGTTGTAAGTGGTTAATAAGATCACTTAGAAAGTTTAAGTAAATGATTAAAAAAATATTTAAATGTCCATTCATACATCTTTCATATTTCTATGTTGTGTTTGTTTCCTTTTTCTGTTTAGAAGATACTGAGCCTTTAAATCTCTTTTGTAAATGCTTTACAAGGCATAACTAGTCCTCAAAAATAGTTAACTGACCACTACTAAATGCTTTATAACCTGAATTAACCATGAATTACAGTAGAAGTATATGTTAATAAAGCATTTATTAACACACTAAGTAACTATTACTATATGTCTGAATAATAAGATGTATGAATGTACATTTAAATAGTTTATTAATCATTTACGTACACTTTCTAAGTGATCGTATGAACCACTGACAACTCCTAAATAACTGGTTTGTAAAATAATGCAATACTTCATTTAGAAATGATAAATGATTATTAATAAAGTATGAAAATACAATTATTAAACACATTATGCTTATAAATTAAGAACAAAGCATTTATAGCAGTATTTATAAACTGCTTATTAATGTCTATTAATGCTTTATAAATTATTAATTAACTGTTTACTAATGTTTAACTAATGATTAATAGCATGCAGTTATTATAAAGTGTTACCAAAAATGTATATGTTTGTATTAAACGTTGATGGAGCAACAGATTTTGTTTAAAAATCTTTTAAATGCATAGAAAATGGCAAGGTGGGCCTATTTTACCCCACACATGGGGTAAAAGGCTCAATAGCATGGGGCAAAATGCACAGTATTGATATAAATACTTTAGATTTTTTATTTTTTTTATAATGTCGAAGTTAAACTTAGCAAAGTACTTAATAGCAAAGTATGCACTATTTTCGGTTTATTTTGATAAATATAAGAATTAATTTTTGTTCAATATGCTGTCATTAAAATATGTTAAAATAAAAATATATTTAAAAAAATTATTTAAAAAAGTAAAGATTCTGAGATGCATTTTTAAATACAATGGTTTCATTATAAATATGGTGATTATCTCTAAGATGGACACCCAAATTAATATATCATATTTACCATCTGAAACTAAACATGTCATGTCAACAAATGGAAAAGTCAGGCAGCTTTTTATTATCATGTTAATTATTGTGCCTTTAGCACCGACAGCAAGGGGCGTCTTTTACCCCAAATACATACTTTTACATATACTTCTGTTATTGAAGAACTGTTGCTTTAATTAGATTGTACAAAACTGAAAATCATTAAGAAGACCTTTGTCTCAAAATATATTCAATAATTTTAGTGATTCTCATTTGCTTCTTAAATCTACAACATTTAAAAAAAACATCGAATGATAGATCAAATTAGCACAGAATCACCTTTGCGCCACTGCATCAAGGAGTAGCTAAATTTTCACGTGCATCTTGAAAAGCGGATGTCTTGGAAAGTGCTGGAGCAAGTTTTAGTGCCATCTAGTGGTTTAGAGGAGAATAAAATCAAAGGCGTCTTTTACCCCGGTGCGCTTTTAGCCCCATTGTACCCTGCATAAGAAAAACGCTATATAAATGCTTTATTCATTCAAGTTACAGATGCATTTGCACCCAAATTATCGTAGAATTTGATTGCGCGCACTGCTCTGACATCAAGTGTAAAAACTGAAAGACCTATTTATTTTGCCATTTGTAACTATGCAGAACTATATGGTTAGTTATAATTATTTTATCCACCAGTTCCTCAAGGTAAGAACCATTGCTATAAAATACTGTGTGATCTTGAAGGAATATATTGTTTGTTTCTTCAGCTACATGGCATTCGCAACAAGCGTATCTTCTAAGTAACTCTAGAGAGAGCACATCTGTTGAACCAAAGCACTGACACTGCGAGGAATTACCTAACCTGTCATGACAACTATAGATGTGTCTCTGCTTACAGGAATGATGGTACAAGGTCTTGTGTAAAAAAACCAAAAAAACTTTGAACAGCAGAACTCACAATTTGTCGTAGCTTTTGTTCTTTTTACTGCCATTACTTATAAATACTGAGAATATTTACTGTACATGTAGATATAAAACAGTTGATTGTATCTAGATATGTTCCAACATATTGGCATGTCCCAAAAATGTACAGCGTTATTTCAAAATAATCTCAACCCTACAAACCTGAGACACTAGAAAGAAATACAGCAAGAACGTTGCCAAAGCTTTGCTACATAGTAGCAATTATGGCTTCAATGTGTGCATTGGAGCCGATACAACCTTCAAGTCAAGACAAAACCAAGTATACCTTGCACAAAATAAATCTCAGTACAGTGTAGATCCTCATTACACACAATGCAATATCGGCCACATGTGGCTTATCAATATGCACAAGTACAGTAGCTAAGAAAAATGTTTAACATTTATCATAAGATGTCAAAGTCAAAAAGAGACATCCAGGTGCTTAAGCTTTTCATAATTCCTTGATGCAGTCCCAGTTCCACATATTCTTCTTCAGTCTCGATGGTACCATCATAAGTTGCTACCAGGCAACAAATTGGTGATGGTCCAGTTCTGGCCAGTGCATTTTTGGAGGGCCAGCTGAAATCCGAACTCATTGTCATTGTTCTCCACGAGTTCAAGGCATCGCTTTGACTTTGTATTCTGGATGGAGCCTCCCTGAAGAACAGAGAAAGAAAATAGATATATTTCATTACAGACCCCTTCGACTTTCCCCAGGCATGTTCCTGTATGGATGGAGCTGTCAGGGCTTCATCCATCTTTCCCCCAAATTCCCTTTCATGAGGATAACCTTTCACAATTCATGATCAGAAAAATCTCATCTGCCACTACAGTGTGATCTCAAAAGAAAATGTAGTCATTCATACATAACTTACACATACATCTTTGTGTTTGGGAAGATGCTGAAATGTAACATTTGGACAAAGTGACAGCATTTAAAAGGTAAAAGTATTTACAGACCTTTTCAAATCTTTAGCATGAATGTATTTCTATAGGCACATTTTACAATTATGCCAATATTTTTGAGCCCCTAACCTCAGGCCTAAACCACTTCTCAGCTATAAAAAAACATGTACATTTAGAATTGATGATAACTTTCATTACAGATTCTTAAGAGAAATGAAAGTTGAAAATAGTCCCCAGATCTTGTCCGCCAACGTAGTCACATCTCATTCAAAAGCTCTGTTTACACCTGGTATTAAGATGCGTTTTGGTCGAACGGATCACAAGTAGACGTGGGAGACACATTCCCGTTCACACCTGGTGTTTTAATCCGTCTTTTTTGACCACTTTCATCCACTTCTGGGACGAGTAATTGTGTGGGCTTTTTCAGATCTTTCAATCTAATGGACAAAATAAGCTTGTGCAATTTACATATGAACGTGATCAGAGACGACGGAAAACATATAGAGAGCAACAGCTTTAGTTTCTGCTCTGGAGCCGCAAGACCAGCCGAACTCTGTGAGTGTGTGTAAGAAATCAGGAATGGTGAGAGAACATTTAGCTTGGTACATTTTTCCTCTTCAAATTAAACTTGGATCCCCAGCCGACAAAATTTAAATCCCGTCTGGCCAACGCGCTTCCCATAATGTCACGCATTAGATCAGTAGACGGAGAGAAGACGGTCTTTTGTGGCTGTTTGAACACATTCGACCACATTAACGTCTACACTATGAAAGCAATCCGGTCAAATGCATTTTCACTGCCTCTGGAAGTGGTCGAAAGTGGACAAGCTCAAACGTTTTAGACCCCGTTTACACCTGTATTTAGCGTCGTCCACTTGTGATCCGATCGACCAAAACGCATCTTAATACCAGGTGTGAACAGGGCCAAAATTATTTGAATGCCACTTTGTCAAAAGGTGAACTGTTGCAGTTGGTCAAAAGACACGCATGAACCAATGTATGTGATGTCATTTACATCAAGCCTGTGGTGTAATGCACATTTTGTCCATTTAAATGAATGCACTGTTTGAGTGGGCTTGAATGAAGTGGATATTGATGATTAAATTACAGGCTTTGGTTACACTTTATCTTAAGGAGTCTTACAGTGTAATTATACATTTAAGTACTGAGTAATATTAGCAACGTACTTACTATAGGGTTAGGGTAGGAATAGGGCTTCGGGTTGCACTCTATTTTACAGTATGTGCACTTACATGTACTTACAGTGTACTTACCTAAGAAAGTACTGGTAATATAAGGTAACTACATGGGGTAAGGTTAGGTTTAGGGATAGGTTCAAGGGTTAGTACTAGGGATGCAACGGTACACGGTAAAATCCCGGACCGTTCGGTCAGCCCTGCACGGTACAATCTACCCTCGTGTTTTGCCATTGAGTTCGCGCTGATCCTTTTAGTTTTTGCTTTAGCTTATCTTGTTCACATATCGCGCCTAAAAACGCGTAGAAAACACTAGGCGCGCCGCGTTCTCCTTTTTCCAAAGCGCTAGGGCGGTTGCGCTCCGGAGGCATCTGTCGTTGCTAAAGCAACCATCAGCTGCGCTCTGGTTGGTTCTTGTCATGTGACCTACGGTGCGCTTGCGGCATTCTGAAAAGTTGAGAATTTTCTGCTGGGGACATCGTTAGTGCCAACCGGTCTCGCCTTGCACCAGACAGTGTTGATAGACTCATCTTTTTGCACAAGAATCTCTCAATAGTGGATGAGTAAATAACATTGCACTTTGTATCCTGAATGCAGTATTTTTTTTATATTATTTTGCTCTGCTTTTTTTTATTCAAAGCACAAGCTAATTTATGTTTGTTAAAGGTAAAAGTGCACTTTTTCTTTCACATTGATCACTTCATATACCAGTTATCAAGGTTTGGAATTGGGATCCACTTGAATATTTTGAAGTGTGTTTGTTTACATTTTGTATTTCATATAAGTGATAGTTAAAGAGGTTGTATTACTTAGTGTTGTTCAGTACAGACTAGAGTGTTAATTTATTCCATACATTGATGTTCTTCCTACTGTGACATTCTGTTTATGCTCATAAGAAAAATAAAACATATTTTTGGGATGAAATAGCAGTCTCTTTCTGCACAAAACATGTACCGAAACCGAACCGAGACCGTGGCCCAAAAACCGAGGTACGGACCGTACCGTGGGCTATCTGTACCGTTGCACCCCTAGTTAGTACCTAGTTATTACCCAGTTTTTGTAATTAGGTCTTTTAGCACAGGCCTTTTAGGTATGTGCATTATATACATTTGCAACGCATTCTCATCCTAGGGCGTCATATACTGACGCTTTTGACATTTCGTCTACATCGAACGCACATGGCACCCTTTAGCGTCAATATG
This sequence comes from Scardinius erythrophthalmus, assembly GCF_964197995.2. Lineage (NCBI taxonomy): Eukaryota > Metazoa > Chordata > Actinopteri > Cypriniformes > Leuciscidae > Scardinius > Scardinius erythrophthalmus. Next base: position 6,911,869 of record NC_138222.1, read on the forward strand.
GGTAGGTTAGCGTCGGTTATGGGTAGGTTTAGGTCTGGTGTAGGGTTAGGGTTAGACTGCCAGGAGGCGCCTTCTGGCCCATATCTATCTGCGTCTCATATTGACGCTAAAGGGTGCCATGTGCGTTCGATGTAGACGAAATGTCAAAAGCGTCAGTATATGACGCCTTGGGATGAGAACGGGCTGACATTTGATGACATTAAGCATATTTGTCACTAAACCTAAACCTTTTAAACCTAAAATGATTCATAACATTTAGCACATCTCTAAAATTAGTTTAGATACTGTTGATACTATACATTATACTTTAATTATGTGTATTTATATAATCATACAAAAATGTACGTGTGCTAGAACTGTTAAATATACGATTACTAATGAGACATGAACAACATGTTTTCCATTAGTAGGCAATTCAAGCTTAAATTGTATGTACTGTATGTGTCAGGGACATTAATTGCATCCATTTTCTATTGCACTATATTTGTTTAGAATTAGAAAATGCTCGTGTTATGGTAATGAGAAATACTACTAATAATTTTGATTCAGTGATGAAATTCGACAGTCATAATCTTGACAGCATTTTTGGGGGTTCAAATTGGCTCATGAAGAGAAGAACCTGAGCAGGTTGAAGGTTTGGGTCAAACTTTAGAGACATCAGGCACATCAAATTCATATTCATCTTTCAACTCCTCTTCTGAAAAGGGCTTGATAGAGTCGCAGCTGGTGTATCTGCGAGGGAACAGCAGCGCTGCAGGCTTAGACATGAGAGAAGAGGCTAAAAGCTCGAAGGATCTCAAGCCGGGGAGGATGGGACTGCAGGACTGAGATAGGGTGGCTGATTTTTTTCACCGCCAGAGTTCATTTTAACCCGCTTTTCACAGAAGAGAACGCCTGTGGCCTTTAGACCCGGGTTTATGTGGTCTCAGTCCCACAGACTCTTTGAGAGGTGCTCAAGGCGTCTGACACAGCTGTGGTCAGGAGGTCTTCAAGTAGAGGATTACATTCACTATAAGTTTCTTTAAGAAGGGTTATCTGAAGCCTGTACTGTGCTGCCTCTAAGTTTACGAGAACAAGATATAAAGCTACAAGAATTCGAGTTTAACAGGTCAATAGTATGCATGCTATTTTATCCCTGTGAAACCCTCCCGGACAACTTGTGGTGATGTAGGTGCTGTGTGATGATTTTTTTAGGCTTTCTGACCAAGATTCTTTCTACAATTCTCCAGCTGTGATACTTCAAGAGTCTTTGGCCACTCAAACTCTCCTCGTCGCCGTGCATTAAGACAATATAGACACACGTCCTCTTTCTGGCAGATTCGTAACATCTTTGATTGGAACTTCTTAACTATTCCCCTGATGGTGGAATTTTCTAACACCCACTTTCTGTTTTGTGAAGCTCAACAATCTTTTGCTGCACATCAAAACTATATTCTTTGGTTTTCCTCACTATGATGGATGATTTATAATATATTTTGTGTCACCTCATATTTATACTCTTGTGAAACAAAAAGTCATGGCTGGATAATTTTATGTTCCTAGTCAGCCTGGTGTGCTAAAAATTGTAATTATGAAAGAAAATATACTTCAGATGTATTTTACTCATAAGAATTCCTAGGGCTACCATTAACCGTGGCCAATATGTATTAGAGAAAAACTTTTATTTCATAATGTGATTCATTATTTTACTTGAATACTTTTGTGATTTTTTTTAATGAAAGATCAAAGGATAGCTTTCTTTGATCATGTTTTACCAAGGAAGAGAATAATTCTGACCACAACTGTGTGTGTGTGTGTGTGTGTGTGTGTGTGTGTAATTTTATTTCAAGTAATGAAAATGTTTTATGGTTTTAGTTAATGATAATAACACTGGCGTCAACTGTCTGAAATAAACTATTTTGGATAGACTGCTCTAATGTCTAAATTCAGCATCCATCATTGAAGTGGTTTTCTCTTTCCCAGTTCTTCCTTTAAAGATTAAAAAACCTTCTTACTTTTGTCCTATATTATTATTATAATGTTGTTTTAAATTACAATGAACACCTGTAAGTCAAAGATAAAACCAGAAAAAAACTGGCATGCAACTTCAGTGTATCTCATGATGCTTTCTTCTGACATTGCAGTCTTTAAAGTCCCAATGACTTTTGATCAAAAATTGTACGACTCAGAATAAGTCATGAAACTTGGCAAGAAGCCTCAGACGTAATAAGTAACGTCGCCCGTTGTCAGTTTATTGATACTGCTGACAGTTGAATGTTTTAAAAGTTATTGATCATTAAGGGTTATTTCTGATGGCTATTTCAACATCTGAGGGTTCCTTCATTGTTTTTAAAAATGAACTTTGCACGTTTTCTTTCTTGACAAATGCAATGACACTTAAAGAAACCCTCCTAGTCAAAGTGTTCTTTGAAACTAGCGAAATAAGAATGAAGCAAGATGATTTTTATATTGTTTTTGCATATTGAAAATACTCCCTTGTTTGTTCTCTGGAAAGAGTTCATCACTTTATCCTAATTTCACCCTAATTTGTCACGGGCATGTGGCATTTGTCTTTGTACATCTGCTAAAGCTGCCTGAGGCACAAATGTTCCACTCATAATGGTGCATAAGAAGTGTGTTAAAGGTTACAGGTTTCCAAAGTCTTTAAAGTGATTCATTCAAGCATGGTAAATCTAACATGGCGGTGTGCATCCAGCTGTGGGCATAGGGTAAATATGAAGGGCAATGCTAAATCAGCCCATCACTTGAACTGTTGCGCATCACTGGCTGATGTCGACATGAATGATCTCTCACAATCCCAGAGACCCAGGCCTGTTTCCAGACCTACTAATCAATGCAATATAAAGATTTGGTCAGTTGGCTGTTTTAAGAATAGCCTTGTACTCTTATATTAGGTCTAAGAAGTCGACCAGCATAATTTGATATTGATCTCGTCTATTCCAGTGGCGATGTGTGCACGAGCGTGAGACTGAGATTATACTGGAGCGTTGCCTTCAGCCACAGCTAATGTGAGATACATACATAAACACAAAAGGCAGCAGAGATATTTCATCATTGGAGAAAGGAGTTACAAATGGCAAGCGATAAGACTAAAACTAATTAACGAGAGTAACTGACACACATTTCAATGAGTAACATCATCATCTGTCCTATAAAGAGCGAAAACAATTCTAATAAACAGACGCTCACACTGTACTTTATGCATCTCATACAAGCTAGTAAAATCAGTATTATTAAAAGAAATCCATCAGCTGTTTTATTTCTATCCCCTTTCTTGTTATTAAAGAAAATGGCTTTTAAAAAGTTATATTAAAACTGTAAAACACAATGACTGTTTTAAAAGTGTAAACAGCACCAGTCACAAAATACAGTTTCTGTATAGACCCCGCCAGATAAGCCACTGCTATTGAAATCTAGTTTAATTGCTTGAACTTACATTTTTAAATAAAATCAAAGTTCAGTGCATTTTTTCTACACTAAATTAAATTAATAATGAAGAAAGTGGAATAAAAACTATTTTCCTGAGCAGAAATTACAATATCAACTGTGAGTGAAGTGTATGAAACAATATAATATAATATAATATAATATAATATAATATAATATAATATAATATAATATACAGTAATCAACATTTGAAGTGGATCAAAAAAGTTCATGAAAGCTGTCCTAAGACAAGAACTGATATTGTTCAAAATTCATGAAAGGTTTTGATCCACTTCAAAAATTTTGACTACTGTAATATAATATATAGCTGCAAATGCAGTACAAAATTATTTATATATATATTTATAAATATATATATATATATATTTGAATATATAATAGTGAATAATATAGTAGTGAGTATAGTATTAAATAGTGTAAAAATTATCATCATTTTAACTGTAAAATATTATAGTAAAAACCTGTTATGTGGTTGACAGTAAGTTTCTTCACTATATCCTGTACAGTGAAAAACTGTAATAAATCTAACAGGACATTTCATGTAATTTTTGTACAGTAAAATACTGTTACATTTACAGTTTTGGTGGAAAGTGGAAAACCTAAAATGTTACTACTATTTATTCATAGATATGCTCTGGCAACCACAGCTGACAGTATTTTATGTATTATGATCAGAGCCGATCCTGACCTCCCTGGGGCCCTAAGCAAAATTCTGTTAAGGGGCCCTCATACCATGAAAAAGTACATTCTTAATATCAAGAATTCACATTTTAAATAGTACAGATTTAATTATTGATATCAAAAATGCATCCTGTGATTGAATAAAAGCTAAAATGGCTTGCCAAAGCATGCCACTGTGTTTTAAATGATAAAAGCAACACTTGATACTTGATGGTTATTACTGAGGGATGTGCATCCATATTGACCAGTATGTCCAGCCAATCAACATTTTAAATGCAATATAGCCTATAAATCAATAGTCAATGTCAATATATTGTTTTCCATCTTGCTTTATTGCAGAGTTGTAACTAAACTGACTTTGAGACTAGATAATCATTGTCTTGTTTTAAAAGTATGTGCGTCTATAATGAGGAGTGCCATCACGGCCATATATTGTACTGGTCCCCACAGATTTGCTGGAAAGTGCGCGTTTCATTTCGTGCACGCGCTTATGAACGCATGTAAACGCGCGACGCGGTTATCCTTTCCGAGCTGCAGTTTATAAATAAACACCGTTGCACTTTGTCGTTTATCAAACGTAATAAATTGTTGTATTTCACTCAACAGAACAGCCCTGGAAGTGGCCGGCATTAGCAAGCAAGACACAGAAAGACCATAAGATGCACTGCCCAGCTGGGTTAGACAGACAGACAGACAGGCAGACAGACTAGAGAGAGACGCACATCAACTTAACTTTACTGTTCTTTGCTGACGTCAAACTTGGAGAGGAGAGAACACAAGTCTACCTGATTGCTGTTCCCGCAATTAACTCTCATTGTGAAAGTTGAAAACAAAATTGACACATTAAAGTGCTCTAGTTTCAAGAGAAATTACATTTAGTTGTGAAAATAGCATCTGTCATATTATAAAATATGTAAGCATTTTGTCTCTGGATCTCAGAAGAGCCCTTTAGCTTGATGTGCCACTTATTTTGTTAGGGAGAGTTTGAAAACACAACTCTTTCGACTATTTCCTTATCCAGCAACCAAAGAGCAAACCAGACCTGTTTGCCATTACCATCATGGCTTATTTACATTATATAAACATGTGAACTGTCATGAAATTTAGGTCTGGATTTCCAGGCTAGCAGTTTCTACCAATTATAAATAAATCAATTAAATAAATCAATTAAACTAAAATCAGATTAACCATTTCATTATGGAAAACTATGCATAATATGTGACAAAATTGAAAATGAAATTAAATGTTATCAAAGTTGCGATCTGTTCAACTCAAGGATCTGCTCGACTGAATTGTTGTGTTTTGTTAGCATTTTCTTTTCTTGGCTGGATGACTAAAACATGAGCTTTCATTATGGCAGTCACTCTTCCACTTCGCAAACAAGGACTGCAGTGTCCTTGACAAAACATGACATCTCAGTGGAGCAGAAGAACAGAAACAACAGCTTAAAACCGCAACCTTAAAACGGCAATGTTGGTTAGTTATCCTGATAAAGAAACTGATATCCCAAAGTGCCACCCCTACCTTTTCAGATACATACAGCTGACCATTTGTAATTGACCTTACGGCAGCATCTATGTTCATCAAACAAATGGCAGTGGCTCAGTGGTTCATGTAGATTGTCTACAAACCGGAAGGTTGGTGGTTCAATCCACCTGACCAAGTGTCGAGGTGTCCATGAGCAAGACACCTAACCCCAGCTGCTCCCTACGAGCTGGATGGCGCCTTGCATGTCCGCTGTCGGTGTATGAGTGAGTGAATGGGTGAATGCGAGGCTATACATGTATGTAAAGTGCTTTGGTGGCCATAGGTCTGTGAAAGCGCTATATAAATGCAGTCCATTTACCATTTACAAAGATGTAGTCAACTGAGCACAAGTATCTTGTATGAAGACAATGTGCATTTAGTACAGATATTCACTGTACATAGAAATGGGCCAAATGTCTTGCTTAATTTTTCTTACTTTGAAGAACACAGCTATAAAAACTCCATGCAATCATCTAAATTGCATCTAGTTTTAATGAAAACTGTCCAAACCCACAAGCTTTTTTTTTTTTAGCTTGACAGACAAAATGGCGCACAGCAATTAGTTGACTATTTGGCCAGTCACTCATTCATCTGCCGTGAGGTAAATTACAAGCAGGTTGCCGTTTCCTGATGAAATTCAAATTTAATACAGTTTTTTTAAGTGTGCACCCCAGGAGTGAGAACCTGTTGTGAGAACGCAGACTGTATTACCTGAGTAAAATGCCAGTGGAGCTTCATGCGTTTAGCCGCAGCGTAGCTGCACTCAATGAGCCGTGGCCGGCCGTTCACATCCACCAGGCACTTGTTGTCATCATCGTCAACGGTGGGGCTCAAGATGCCCACGAATAACTGCTGAGTGCTGGTGTAGTATACATTCTGCAATGACAGAGCACACTCGTCAATAGAGTAAGCTTGAGAAAGAGCACATCTTGCAGCAAATAGTCACTTTATAAGCTACTGTGGAAGATTACAAGGACAGACACTTGAACCTTTCAGTAAGATCAACATCTACTGTATATCTCATGTCACAAAACATAATTTCCATGCAGCAGACCATGAAAATACACACGCTAAAGATTTGATTCCAAATCAACCCAAGACAGAAGGCATTTTAATGCTTTTAAACTTATTCATGAAGCATTCTGGTGCTGTGCACTTAGAAAATTAACCTAAATTAAGGGAATTTTATTTGCAAAGAAAAAAAAAATCACTCAGATAATTGCTAGCAAATTTCACAAGTAATAAGAAAAGAAACTGCAAGAAACGCATTGGATTAAATGCGAAATTTTAAAGTAAAAAGACTAAAATAGTATTTTTTTACATAAAATAGTATGTAAAATGTACTCCAATCTTTGTTTTATTTACCTCAAAATGTAACCTCGAAAAAACAGAGACATGCGCCAACTCTAACCCAGAACTCAACTCCCTAACAACCACCTAGCAACACCCTAGCAACTGCCTTACAATCACATAGTGTCAAGTGTTGCCACAGAAAGCACCACTTACATTTATTAAGAAAATGTCTAGTTATTATTAATATAAATATTATAGTTTACATATATGAGTTGCAAATAAAATTAAAGGAAAACAGACATAAATAATAGACCACATAAAGAATGACTCATTCGTGCAACTCATATATGAAAACTGTAATATTTATTATAATAATAACTAGACATTTTCTGAATACATTTAAGTGGTGCTTGCTGTGGGAAAACTTGGCACTATGTGGTTGTAAGGCAGTTGCTAGGGTGTTGTTCTGGGTGGTAGCTAAGGTATTGCTAGGGTGTTCTGAGGGGTTGCTAGGCTGTTAATAATAATAATAGATTATTATTAAAAATACACCAATTGCATTTATGAGTCATTCTTTATGTGCTCTGTTATAGGACACTTTTTTAACAGTATGCTGCATTTTAAACATTTTGTTTTTCTCAATTCACACAGTTTCGAAAAAATGTTCTTCCACTGTTTGAGTGCCAGGGCGCCTTTGCGTTTTTTTTAGTTTTTTTTTTTTTATTTGCAAAACTAGTATACTTCTGTTTGTTGACTAAACAATGCATTATTCATGGTATACAAGTGAGAGCTAGCATTATGCATTAGACACACTCGAACAGAACCCCGCTGCATTAACACTTTAGAACAGATGGTCACATTTAGCCTCTACTAAGTGCCTAAAACTTTGCAGAGAAAAACACACCTTTATTAGTGTGGTGTTGAAGGGGTCATGTATTTTTTATGTACTTTTTTTTTCCACGTGGTCCACTTATAAACATTAATCCAGTGAAAAAAAAGAAAAAGAAAATCACAATATAATTATTATGACCATCTTCCACCATCTGTCTGGCCATTTGAATTGAAAAGGGTATTTTCTGCAACCCAGGATTACAGAAAAAACTACTTAAACATACAATTCACTGCAGTTTCAAGCTGAAGTGAACACTAGAGGCAGTAAATCGGCAACACATTTCATTCCTTTTCACACAGCTTATGATTTTTTTTTCAAAATGCAATAGAGCATTAACCTTTCAGCACTATTTCACTTATGAACTGCTGTGTTACGTACAACAACAAACGTAATCAAGTGTTGCCACAGTCATGTTTAACTGTTTCAGAGAAAACTGAAGCACCGGTCACTGGACATTTCACTTTGAAAGTGCTGTGAAACGTGTCACAAGGAATGAGACATAATTTTTCAAAAATGGACCCACATGCACTTTTTTTCATAAAATCACATCTGCAATGGAGAAAAAAGGCAATACGTAACTTGTTTCCCTTTTTAGTGAATTGGTGGCTAATTCGGATGAATTTGTACAATCTCATGCATATGTTTTCGTATGATCTACAAACAACCCAGACAGCAACATAGTGTCGGCCCAGATCCGGCCCACATCTGGTAAGCGTGGAATCCGAATGTACCAGATGTGGCCCGGATCTGGGCCGACACTATGTTGCTGTCTGAAAAAAAAAAAAAAAGGTTTTAAAACAATTTTCACTCAGAAAATTGCTAGCAAAGTAATTCGAAAAGAAACTATATTATATAGTTTTTTCTTGTAAAATGTACTCCACAACATTTAATTTTGAAAAATAATGCTTTACAGTGTACTAATGTTTAGGATTTGATCTTCATGCTTACTTTTTGTCTAAAAATCCTGTTTTCTTATGATTCACATTGTACAAATTAATACAAAATGACCATCTCGTACAATAGTTATGTTTTCCTGTGAGATCGGGTTCTATCCCTCACTATCAGTCTCTTTACAAGACCTGCATTATCTGGACAGGATCACAAAATAATCCAGGCTGAAATGTGGCGCACAAACTGTTATGATCAGACTGAAATTATCAAGGAGAGTTAAAAAATAAACTTCAGCCTTTCCTCAAGTTGGAAGAGCAGTAGAAGCTAATAAATAAACTGACAAATGAGTGAACTAATCGGATGGTTGCAGGTTTTAATTTGACAGGAAATGACTATTGTGTCACAGAGGCCAAGCCAAATCTGTCCATGGTTCAAAAGGAAGCACTGCTAATTGTGTAGTTGATGTAATTTCCTTTGATGGGACGGGTGTCGATGTGTGAGCCAGAAACACCAGTGGCATCTGTCTGAAGAATCACCGGCAGTCACTCCAGATGGCCCTTCAATGACGTATATGACGAAGAGACTTAGCGTGTGTAGTGCATGTTTCTGTGTGTGACTGAACGTGTGTAGAGAGAAGGTGAGCAGAAGGAGAGCAGCCGAGGGGCTGAGGAACATCTGGCAGACGTGTCAGGCTAGTCTCTTCAGGGCTAGTTTGGCCGAAGCAAATCGCTGTTTAAGTCACAAACTTAACATTGCTTGCTGCCTCATGCATAAAAAAAGAGCTCACCCATGAATGAATTCTTCAAATGTGTCACTCTAATGGAAGCTCTGAAGCAAAAACAGAGTTGAAAAGTGTGGAGCGCTCCATTTGTTGCTCCTTGAGTTCGCAGAGAAATGTGAGGCAGATACATTTTTCTCCTGAAGGATTTTCATTTCGAGAGTCCTCTGGCCAGCTTTAATTTCAAAAGATAATATTACCAATGTGTTCTGATGTAAAACTCTTTCTTTTGATGATATTTGGTTTGAGGACAGTACTTCAGGCTTTTAGACTACAGTCCCAGGTTGGTACTAAGCATTATTCTACACATAAAAAGGTAACAATTGTTGGATATAAAGAAAATAGGTTAATGATATGCTGCTGATTCACCGTTTTAAAACACACCTGGTTATAAAGGGGGGAAAAGGGGGGTCTGTAAAGTCAACTTGAAATCAAAATAAACCTTTTTACTTTCAGGTAAACATTCCTGGAATTATTTTTCACCCTCAAACATTATCTCCTTGCAAGAGACCCCTTCCTAAAACGCAGCTAATAGCAGCTACAGTAGCTGGTAGTATATATATATATATATATATAGGCTATATTAAAATTTGGATTCCATACATTCATTTCTTGTTCAAACAAAATCCTGTCATCCAGCAATCTCCTCCCTTCCTCATTCATTCTCTTTTTTTTTTTTTTTTACCAAAAATGTGTTTTAGGTGGACAGATCAATACAGTACAAAGAACATGTAGGATGTTGGAAAATAGCAATGTCTTTTCTGTTAACCAAATGCTTTTTACTCTACGCTATTGCTTCAGTGCAAGTAAACAAGCGCACCGGTATTTGTTGTGTAGTGACGGGCATGTTCAAGTAAGCCAGAAATGCACAGATTCTGCGCAATATGCTGTATTTAATAGATCAAGATGACTCTGCGCAGATTTGGCTTACACAAACTTCCCCAGCAAAGTGAGTAAACATAGTAACACGCCAAATCGGCTAGAGATTTGACAGCGTTACCCGCTAAAGTTCATTTTTACCCGTATTTGGCGGGTGTTAATGTCAAACCCTGGTTACACGTAGTTACTATAGTAATTACCAACTACTTATAAATTGTCCATAATTACATGCAACTAACCCTAAACCACATCCTAATCTCAGTACTTAAATGTAAAAATTGCACAGTAACACTGACACTTTTAAGTAACACTTTACTAGTGACACTTTAAAACTCAGGTTACCTAGCACTGCTGTTTCACAAATCTTTTCTGAACAGTGTGCCATTCTCTGAACAGAGGGAGTGAAGGATCTGAACTAATCTCCTTGGGAAAAGCTCTGTTTTCTACATGCTCAGTAGTGTGTTCATGTGTGCATAGATTTGAGACATTTGCCAAGAACTTCCTGTTTTTGTATTGACACCATTATCAAAAAACCCATCCCTGCTGTTCCAATGAAAAAAAAAAAAAAGAAGAAAAAAAAATGTCTGCCTGCACCGACTTTTGCTCATACTTCAGAAGTTAGGAAGGCAACACCTTTGGAGAAAACCAGATACTGTTTTTAACAAACATGGAGTGTATACGTTCACTCAAACTTACTGTATATTCACAAGTGAAGAGGAAAAAAGCTGTTGTTGTTGAAGGTCCATCGTATCTGTCATTAGCATCAAATGTCTAATTAGCTTTTACTTAAAAGTATGCCAGCCAGCACCAGCACCAGCATTTTTGATCATATTCACAAAACTTCCATAGTCCCCCAGAATATTTTGTTGTAAGAATATGTAAACAGAATGTGGGTGTTCATAAAAAATATATATTTTGAGAAAAAAAAAAAAAAAGCCCATAGCTTGCGCTGTCCTATATCTCTTAATGGGTTTGATATTTCATCTGGTAAAATTAGGCAAATTTGATTTATATGCTGTTGAATGTTTGATGATCACGTTAGCTTGTGCGTAAGCAACTTCTATCCACTCCTTCTGGTTTACGCAGATCTTTTTGGATCGAGATATTCTGTACTCTTTCAGAATATGCGTAACAGCCAATCATAGTGAAAACACGGATTGCTGGTGTAACCCCTCCGGTTCAACTCGCACTGCTCTGAACGGGATTCGAACCGCTGTTTCCAGCATGTGAGGCAGGCATGCTAACATTCACTAGTGCACCTCTTGAGAAAAACCATCAATGGTGGTAAAGCGTTGTAGTAAATTGCAAAAAATCTTGTCTATTGATTGGGAATGTTGTTGTTTTTTAATCACCCTCAAAACACTCCCACTTGCTGATTTCTGTTTATAAATTCCTGAGGGTTTTCTTAGGCAAAGCCAATGTGTGACAAAAGCAGAGCAGAGAAAGAAAGAAATAGGAATATTACTACCCAGGGGCGATTCTAGGATTTTCATTTTAGGGGGGCTCAGCCCCCAATGAGGGTAATATTTTTTTTTAAAAAAAGTTAGTTTATGGTCTAATGCTCATTATTAACATTAATGCCAGTAACATGCATATGGCAGGGTTATATAATCACTGAGGTCCCGAATGTGAGGTATTTAGGGGGGTTCGGGGGCATGCTCCCCCGAGAAAATTTTGATTTCTCTGATCTACATATGTGCATTTTAAGATGTTTTGAAGGCCAAAAATATTGGATAACAATAGCTTTAAAACCATTTGTGGCAGCTGTTTTTTTTTTTCCCACCTCATCAGCATCACACTCTTTTTCTCTTTGTTTTTATCTTGCTCTGTCTTTTCCCCTCCTAAAGCTGAGCTTTGACTGATATAGGCTTTTCATTTGTGTCTGTCAGTGAAAAAAGTAAACATAGGGTCAACTGATAGGTTGATTTATGAATCATTTTCTCAGACAAAGCTACCAGGAAAGCTAGGTAACTAAGTTTATTAAATTCATTCACAATATGTAGCCTACACAATCATTGATCTAGGCCTAATACTGTATATGGCCGTAGACAGGGCTTTATAATCAAAGAGGTCATAAATTTGAAGTTGTTATGGGGTTAAACATTTTTATTTCTCTGATATGTGCATTTCAAGACGTTTGAAGGCCAAAAAAGGATAAGAAATAGATTTAAAACCTGCTCTCTCCTCATTTCTATCACTCTGTCTTTTTCTCTCAGTCTCCTGATCTTGCCCTGTCTCTTCCCCTCCTAAAGCTGAACTTTTTTAGTTTACTGAAGGCTACAAATTGTATTATATTAATTCTCAACATGTACACATGCATTATTAATCTTGTGCCTATGAAAACGGCTTTGTTAATGTTTCTTGTCCCCTCACAATGACATAATTACACGTTATTAGACAAAAGTTTATTAGTTTTCCAATTATTTTTGTCTTTCGTTTAACATTTATGACCTAAAAAACTGTCAAATATAAAATGTTTAGTTTAGCTACTTAACTTGTACTTGATCGTAAACTGAAGCGTCAGTCGTGCTGCTAAAATTCGCGCTCGGATGAAAAACCGAAACGTCCTGTGTTGCTCCCAATGCTCTAGTAATTACATTATGTAAACTGCAATGCATTTATGACAAAGAACTGCACCGATGCAGATGTAATATCATAGCAATCTATCAATAAATGCACTCAACTCTCTGATGTTCGCTCTGCTCGGCGCCCCTGCAGATTGAAAAATGCGCTAAATCCAAGCAGACTCAGATAAGGGGAGGAGCCGAAACTTAACGCAGCTTTCCGCCGTTTCAAATGAGTTTTTTAAAAGGGGACTGAAGCGATCAAAAATGTATTAATCAAATATTTTTTAGGGGGGCTGGGCAGAAGTTTAGGGGGGCTGAAGCCCCCCTAAAAAGGGCCTAGTGACGCCCCTGTTACTACCTATAACAAATCATCAACCTAAACACACAAATAAAAGCATATCTCACACATAGAATATTTATACATAGACTACACTAAAAAAAAATATTCATTATCCCCCCCCCCCCTTGAAATCACTATATTATTTTCAAAAACAAAGGTTTCCTCAGATAAATTTTCATTTTTGCCTGGCCTTGGTTATTTTTTTTTTTATAACAATACTTCCTCTAGTTTTGTTTTTTATTTTGAACTTACACACAAATGGTTTTTCACAATCAATAAAGCAATAAAAACAAGTGTACTTGGAGTCTAAAATGTACACTTTTGTAAATCTGGATCTATTACTGAAAACAAAACACTGAAAATGCATTCATCTGTGTTGATGACATATAATATTCATACTGGTTAACAAAAAAAATCCAAAATATTGGTAGAAAGCAGCCACCCCTGCACAAAAACACTTATGACTGTCATCCCAGCCCACTCTATTGCAGCTCTATTGTGTCTGACTCTGTATTGTGTGACTCATATAAAGGCAATGCGCAGTTTCAATAGTTTTAATACTCATAGTACACAAAAAAATAAAGTAATAACCACCCACAGGAACATTTTTATTGCTTCATTATAGCTCAAGACACTTAATGGAGTTCTCAGTTACTCCTCATTTAATCTCGGTTATTTCTAAATAATAATAAACCTCTTAAAATAGTTCATGTAAATGAATATGGCAATGTTAATGTATTTTGGTCCTGACGGACAAAGTTGCTATGAGCATCTAAGATATAAAGATGTTCGAATGAAAGATATAAAGATATAAAGATGCTTGAATGAAACATGTAAAGATGCTGCATGAAAACGTACATTAAAAAAAATATATATAAAAAATCCCATAGCAGATCTAGGCAGGTGGAGCTGGGGAGGTGGAGGGTTACTCTGATAGCGTGCTGCACAACTAACCTACAGAAAACACTGAACCAGGCTTTTTAAAAGTTGAGCAAGAAATCTCATTGGCTGCAGAATCAGCAAAGGCCAATCTCCTTGTTCCATGTAGTAAATGATGTGATTGACAGAGGATTGCATCTAAAGGACGTATCAGCCTGTGCCATCTTTCATGACTTATAGGCCATATTCACACAGCAGCAGAATAATTTGAGTCCTTAATACGGTTACTTTCACGCACAGTTCAGTTATTTACAGGAGTGAAAACCACATTCTATAACAAACACAGCCATCAGGACTCACAACCGTATTCTCGCAAATCCCATGCTGTGCGGACAGAACTGAATTCGACAACTAGTTGCCTGTCACGTCATACACTGAAAAAAATAATTTGTTGAATTTAATCTTTTTTTATGGTAAGTGGTTGCACACAATTGATTTTAGCTACAAAATTCAGTTAAAATTAAGTTCAACTTAATGCATTTGTTTAAATGTAGCTAAAATCAATTGTGTGCAACCACTTACCATAAAAAAAAGATTAAATTCAACAAATCATTTTTTTCAGTGTACAGTGTGAAAGGGCCTATGGTTACTGGTAAGGGAATATAGGCTTGACTCCCATAGCAAGTTCATACAGACAGTATTTGAGACGCTATTGTAAGTTGCTGTTTAAACAGGACATTTCGTGACTCACACCTCTAAGTAAATGCGGTTGTCAATCCCAAAAACTGACAGTGTGAATGTAGTCTCATTTATTCATTCAATTCAGATACTAAAGAGATCTAATTTGCTATGTTTCTTTTCTAAGTACACAGACACAAAATTAGATCACTATTCACTGTCAATGTCATTATGTGTTGTCTGGGAATGCAACTGTGCATCTGGATAAACTCAATTAACTCCCCTCTCTGTTTCAACAGGAAACAAAGTGAATGACTAATAAACAAACTGGAAACAAAACATTTGTTTGCTTTAGTAAGCTGTTGAAAACTTCTCACCTGTTCTAAACTGCATCTGACGAAAATTCCCTGTTGATTTGCTAGCCTAACAATTCATCAGCATTGAAAAAATGTTACTGCACACAAATCTATTATATCCGTTTCGTTTGTGCTTCCCTTTCTTATTCAGCCTTTTCTCTGCTGGGTTCAGGTCTCTGAGTGGCATCATCAGCTCTAGTGCTGCTCTCTGACTCTCTCTCTCTGAGGATATGAGTGCACTATACAGTAGGTCTCTTTATATCACGTCTAAAACCTTTTTAGTTTACTTTCCATCTAAAAATATGTATCATCAATGAACTTTCTGTTATTAATTTGGCCATACTATTTAGTTAATCACTCTTGGTCTTCAATGTTTCTTGGTCAAAATCACTGTTTCCAGATGAAGATACGATAAAGATTTTTCAAGGGCGTTTTTCAAACAAGTTGGCCATGTCAAGACAACCTGTACGAGTGGGAACATAACAATTACAAAGAGCTATTTCACAAATGTGTGACAAATCTGTGATATATTTTGTGCACCACTGCCTAAAAATTTATTGATTTTTATTTTTTTTTGCATTTGCTGTTCTTTCTTCAAGGAACTCTCCAAAAAACAATCTGCTTTCAAATAGTTTTAGAATTCAAAACTAAAACATTTTAAACATACATTCATTAATGTCAGTGTTTTAATGTTTATTTTCAATTTTCCTTCTCACTCATTTGTACTTTTATTATTTGTCCCGAACACAGACGCAGCCATGTCAAGATAAAAGTGGGTAAAGACGTGCTTTTTTCGTCATTAAACAATGGTGCAAATACTAGTAAATTGACGAGCGCAAGCCTTAGTAAATGATGTTTTGTGATTTATTTCAGTACTCTCCTCCCATAAATGTAGCGTCTGAAAGGGAAATTTCTACAAAAGCACATGCAATAAGGTCAGTCGCAAAAATAACTGTCCACGCCCTTTTCATTGCTAATTTTCACAGCATGTCTTGACAGTAGTTTTGTAACGGCAAAAGAGGGTTTGCACTGGTGAATCTGGCTCTAAATGCATTCAATTGGCAGCCCTAATAAAATACACAGAGAAGAAAACCAATGTCATAGCCACTCCAGTGATGCATGTGAACAGAGCGAGAAAGGCCACTCACCTGAGGTGTCATCCCGTGACAGAGGTAAAGGATGGGAATGTTGTCAGTGTCTGGCCCTTGGTCGAGACACAAGTCAGTCTTCAGAGAGTTTCTCAGCTAAGAGAAAAATGATACTGATGGTTAAGTATCAGGAGAATTAAGTACTCAATCAAGTGCATGTCATTTGTTGTAGTTGTTGTCGTCCCTTTCTCTTTTTCTCATACAGTAGTTAAAACTCAAGGCTGTTTCTCACTTGCATCGTAATTCCCCTCTTAATTACAGGATGTAATTATAAAATTCATTTTCATAAGTGTATGCACACTCATGAATCATCTAAATTATATTCCAGCCGAAGTCCTTGGCGAATTAGAAGAGGTGTACTGTCACGCCTTCCACAAACAACTTGAACTTGCTGCGCTTCTGTTTACCTGTTTTTCCCTCCGGAATATAAAAAACCTATTAGTACAATAATTTCATGCAGAGCCTCGAAAACAATTTTTCTCCATAGGCTTCAAAGTTTATTGTAACTGATACGTCTAATGAAAATAATGTTTAAACACATGGCTGTATCAGTGACAACAGAATTCCTAGCGGAGGACTTCAGTGGATCATATCTCTGTTTTGGCATTTTCCGTTGGATTCAGCTGAATACTGCTGTGCCTTTTATCACTGTGTGCTGAATTGCCAGCCAACATGATTGACAGGCTCATCAAATGCAGTCACTCAGAGTAAAGTAATGAGGGCGAGAGCTATTTCGGAGCCCTTTACTCCCAGAATTCATTTCAATAAGGCTGACCTATTTTCCACAGTTTCTTCCTTTTAAATTGCGTCTATGAAAACACATATGATGAAATCAAGCACAGAAAGAACACCTCAACCAGACAGCCTGGTTCTGCATCAGTTCTGAGTCAAGTGCATTATTATTTTGTCTAGTATAGGAAATAAAAAGGGAATGAATTGTTTGGACTTGACATGAATGGCTTATATAAACAGTTTGGGTGCGCCATGCTTCATTTTGTCAAGCAAATTGGAAAATCCTCTTCAGACGCCTTGGACGGAACGGCGAGTGGGTGTCACACGTGGCAAGCGCCGCTCTCAAATCCGGCCTCAATGGTAAAATATCTGGGCATTCACAATGAGCTGTGGCTTATTCAGCACTCACAGGAGTCACGCTTAAAGCTTTAGCTGTGTGGAGAGAAACTGTCTCGCAAACTGCCACTGCTCTGACTGGACTAATATCTTCACTTGCAGGGTTTTATTACAACACGATTTGATTCCAGATAACACTGCACTGCTGGGAAATGAATGA
This sequence comes from Scardinius erythrophthalmus, assembly GCF_964197995.2. Taxonomy (NCBI): domain Eukaryota; kingdom Metazoa; phylum Chordata; class Actinopteri; order Cypriniformes; family Leuciscidae; genus Scardinius; species Scardinius erythrophthalmus. Next base: position 6,929,513 of record NC_138222.1, read on the forward strand.
ATCGGACAGAATACACACTGTATTTGAACTCTTTATTTGCTCTTTTCATGCGCTGAGCATTCACGATTGCTTTCGCTTCGTTGGACTTAATATAAATACTCACCACTCCATATGCGATGGTGTCTGTGTACATTCTCATCTCAGGGTAAATGTTCACTAGATACCAGCGGAAGGTCTTGCACTGCAGTTTTTTCCTCAGCGCTTTCCTTTCCGTGATGTCACCGATGTCTATCCCTGAGTCCTGATGACACACAAACACAAAAATGTAGAGTTGAACTCGGTTCGGTTTCATTAGCTCGCGAATCTTACTATGCAGTACATTTTTTATCATCCAAATCATACATGCATTTCTTTCTAAAAAACTGATTGGAACCCTCACAGCTGATTGGAACTGATTGCAGCACAAAAATATGGAGAAAATGATGGCGAAAGACCCTTTTTTATGGTTTTAATTTATAAATCAAACCTAAACTCAAGGAAAACCATTTGTTCCCATTGTAAGGTGAATCAACATCAAAGCTAAACAACTGAAATATCACCATTGAGGACTAATGCGCAGACCATAACAGTGGCAAAAACAACTTTAAACATGTACTGTAATATTTAATCTACAAAGTGTGGAAATAATTGTTTTATTACTGAATTACTGCACATTTGAGTTCTCTTTGTATTTCCCAACCATTTTGATGCAGAATTATGGAACAATCTGTGTCTGTAAGGCTGAAATGTATTAGAGACTTACACAGTCTTATTTTATTGTTGAGATAGAATTATAGTCTCTATTAATAGTTTGAATTAGTTTTTACAGTTTACATTTTAATTTTTTTTGTAAAAAGTTTCAGTAATTTCGTAGTGCTTTTGTCATTGCTATTCTTTTTTTTTTTATATGTCTATAGTTGACTATAATAACCCTGATTCACACAAATTGCTAAACCTAATAATGGCAAAACATTAGCATTCAGTTTAGAGAAAACTAAATAAGCCCATTATTTCATTTTCTTTGAACTGAATGTTGAAGAAGATGAAGACGAAAGAGGGTTCACAAAGGTTTCTATAATGAAAACAAACTCAGGTAATCCACAATGACGAAGAGAAAGTAAACAGCCTGTGACTGTGACACACACACACACATTTTATGAATTAAACAGCTGGTAAACATACTTTATCACTTGAAAATATTTAAAGAACTGGTTAAACATGAAAGTATAGTGTAATAATTTCAGATATTTCTCCTTATTTAGAGCCTTCTTGGCATAAAGCCTTCTTTAAAATTGAGTCAAGAGCCCCAGGGTTCTATTTAAAACCTTTTTTTCTAAGAGTGTAGGCATTTTTTTCAGCGTTTCAGAGTTCAAAAGGCACCGCATAAAAGGAATGACATGACAGCGTGCATTCTTAATAGCACACTGCACTAACAATGACCTTTATTCATGACTATATTAATAATATTGCACAAGTGCTTTGTTGTTTAACGTAGAAGGATATTATTGGACTGGAGATTTAGACTCAGGCTGATTTGCCTTTTAGTATTGCAGTGATTTATGAAAATGCAGTTCTGAACTCCATATATCACTGGAACTGAAATAGAAACGAACATCTCAGCTCGTGTTGCTCAGCACACTAGAGTCATATCTTTGTTCCTGCATCAACAGTCACTTCCCTTTCTCCCGTTCCCTCCTCTAAACATTCAGCTTGGGTCTGGGAATCTGCTGCAATCTCACGACGCCTTCCCCTTTCACCAGATCTTAATTGCTGTCTCGCTGATAAATGCACAAGCAGGGCCAAAGCTCTCTAAATAAATTGAGCACTGTAACATATGGTTGGAAGCAGAGCTGAGGGCTGGAGAACTATACATGAGGTAATGGTTGTTTAATAGATAATAACAACTGTATTTCTCTATGCATTCTAATCACTTTTCTACAGGCTTTATAATCAGATCTGCTTTGCATTTATTCAAGTTATGTATGTCTGTACAGTATTGACTAGGGGCATCATTTTTATTTCCAACAACAGAAACAGAGTGTCCACTCCTGTTCTGTGGCACATTTTTAACTCTGTAACAAAAAAACAAAAACAAAAATCATATGCTTGTGGTATAATTAATGAAAGTATTCTTTATAAAAGGGTATTTCAGATTTTTAGAAAAATGTTCTGGTCAAACTCAGTGTTACGTTTGAGTTTTTAGCCGCGTCCGAAATTGCATACTCTCTTGAGTTGGTACTTATTTTGAATTACTTCACGATCGCTAAAAAAGTATGTTCTACAGTATGTAGTATGAATGTGTGTAGTATGGATGTAATCCGGACGTACTACATTCGGCTTGTTGTCATTATCATGTGACCCACCAGCGTCAGTTATGTCGCTTTACTGCCATACATAAATCCTCTCCCTTGGCCTCATGGGATAGTAAAGTGTCCATCGTATGCACACTTCAGAATCTCGCCGGAAGTAGTAGGTCATCCAGGACTTTTTGCCTACTCTTTTATGAGTACTGTGAATTCTGACATACTGTTTATCACCTATATAGTAGGGAAGTATGCGATTTCGGATGCAGCCAGACTCTAGAGTTTGAGTTGTGTTCTTGGTTATGCACTGTTTCCAGGTCAGTTTCCTGTGTTAGGCGCAGTTTACACGACACTTTTCAACTAAAAACAGAATAATTTTTTTTTTAACTGAAAACCTGTTGCTGGTCTGAAAACACAAACTTTTGAAAACGATACAGATATGGTCTCCGTGTAAACTACAAAACACAAATTTCTGAAAACAGCGACGTCATGCGCATGAGTATTACGTGTTCAGTCTAGAGGCTGTGATGGATTTTTAATAGATAAGATAGTAAACTATCTTTTAAACTAACCATAATTCTAACAATTCTAACATATAAACCTTACTTCCCCTTTTAGGTCTAACATTCTAACACAATGTTCTAAGATGTTATGTTCTTTGTCTATTTGTGTTATGAAAAATTCTCAAGTGCTGACCATGACTAAATCAAAAATATACTGTCTGTATTATGTCATGATATATTGAGTAATCAACTGAGCTCTTAACCCTTTACACAATAATATTTTTGATTTGAGATTTTTCTATAAAAACTGTTGTAATCGTGTTTACTGGTGGGATTCTCTCTGAAATTTGTCTGAGATCCTCCAGCCGTGCTTCTTCTTGGGGGAGATTCTCTGAGAACTGCTCGGGATCTCTTCCAGCCGTTATTAAAGCATTTGGAGGACATTTGCTGAAGTCTGTCTGTTTATTGTTGCTGTGCAGCAAGTTAGTTAGGGGAACAAGTTATTTAGCGAAACACTAGAGACCTTACTACCAAGTGATAGTGATCGATAGGGAGCGATACGTCGTTCCACTCTTTGTGAGACTCTTAGGCGGGGTTAGATTGCGGTTTACAGACATCCCAACCTGCACAAAGTCATTTCCGGGAGTCAAGAAATATCCACCGGGGGGGGGGGGGGATGGATGGGGGGAATGGGGGATATTCGGTTCGAGAAATCTCCAACCGGGGGCGGGGGGGTAGGGTGTTTCTGATTAATTTGGTTCGAGAGTAGAGATAAAATCCCGAGGCACACACGCACACTAGCGCACACACGCAAGGTCTCTCGCTCTTGCTTCCGGGAGATTTTAACTGATTTGCGGGCATCAGGGAGCCGCTATCAATATGCGGGAGACTCCCGGAACTTCCGGGAGACTTGGGATGTCTGGGCTTAGGCGTCAACCCGCACTTTCAGAGGCAACTCAATTGAGAATAATATTTTCAGGTGTCAAGGACACTCGGTTCTACCTAAGTCAGGTGCGTAGGGCAAAAATCTACCACAAGGCACATATTGTTTCTTTACAAAGTGACATCACCAACTAAAGGCCTGGCAGCGGTTTTAGTCATTTTTGCGGAGCCGTGTGAACGTTTCCGTCTGTACGTGAAAAACACAAAAGGAAAAACTTTCCTGTTTTTAGTATACAGTATCATTGATGTGTAAAAAAATACTTCATGTTTACATTGTGCTTGTTCATTAGTTGCCATGGTTTTTGATTTGCACTCATGTGTTTCACCTGTGTCTTGTTAATTATCTTGTTTAATCTCTAGTGTTTCACTGTGTATATATTGCTCTCATTTTCAGTTGTTCTTTGTCATTTTTTCATCATGTTTGCTGGTTGCTCTGTTCGCGTTTTGAGAAGTGCTGAGTTCCAGTGCTTGAGTATTTTGATTTTGTTATTAATAAAGACTGCTGTGTATAGAACCTGCTTTTTTCATCCTTTTTCTCATCCAGTGCTTACAATAAGTGAGGAGATAAAAAAACTACCTATTCAATGCACTCTTTATAGTATTATCAGCAACACCTAACAAAAGATAAAGTTAATAGGGCACATCCTGTATAAGATATAATTTTCAGTAATTTCAATTAATAAATCTTTTTTTTTTTTTTTTACAAATATCATGAGTCTTTAATTGATAAGGATATCTTAGAAAATTAAGGAAATAAACTCTTGGCATCTCAAGATTGGACTCCTGCAACAGCCTGTTGTCTGGCTTCCAGGCATGCAGTTACTCTACAATGATCCAGAAGGCACACCCGGACTTCAGTGAACACTAAAGGGCTCCCTACCCACCTCCTTTGTCTCGCTACACTGGCTGCCAGTATCTACCCACATCAGATTCAAGCCACATAAAATCTCCACCGTCCCACATACACCCATTTTTACACGTCTATGCTTTCTCTGAGACTGCTGGGGTCTGTGCTACCATCGCAATGAAGCACAAAATCAATTTCCAGAACATTCACATTCACTGTTCCTTGATTGTGGAATACTGCAAATGTCACCAAAACAACCCTATAAATCCCTCTAAAGCCACGGTCACATTAGACTTTGAGCATGTGAAACGTCTATGAACACTGTAACGGTCGTAAACTTACGTCACACTTTTAAAAAACACAATTCAAAATAATAATACATCAAAAATGTAAATGCACTTTACTGATATGCTGCAATCCAGCAGATTTAAGAGGACCTACAGTATTATTCCCTTTTACAAAGTCTTGATTTTATTTTTAGGGTCTACTAGAGTAATTTTTTATGCTTGAATGTTAAAATATTGTTGCAGCACCTCTCTTCACAGTCTGTCAGTAACGCTCTGGTCACTATGAAGCCACTCCTTCCGAAAAGCACAATGGGCTCTGATTGGTCGGCTGGATCAGTGTGTTGTGATTGGTCAACTGCTTCGAGCGTGTTTCAGAAATGCCCTTACCATAACCACAGGTTTCAACACACTACTAACACAACTCAGCTCAACGAGGCTTCAACCCCCCCTCTTCTTTTTTTTCAACTTTACTGACACAAATGAATTATAATATAAACAATACTACTATGAGACTTAGGGCCCTATTTTAACGATCTGAAACGCAAGTGTCAAAGCGCAAAGCGCAAGTAACTTTGTGGGCGGGTCTTGGCGCTGTTGCTATTTTCCCGGCGGGATAAATGACTCTTGCGCCAGGCGCAAATCTAAAGTGGGTTGGTCTGAAGTAGCTTCATTATTCATTGGTGTGGTTTGGGCGTAAATAAACCAATCAGAGCGTCATCTCACATTCCCTTTAAGAGCAGACGCGCTTTTTCTAAAGCGGATTCCTATTGTAACGGCGGATTTGCCAGGCGCGCGCCAGGAGCGGTTCACAGCCAAGGAGAGCAACGCTCTCGTCAGGGACGTAAAAGAGAGAAGTTACATTGAAATGGAGAAACCCACCCAAATTAACTTCGGTTAAACAGGCGTATGATAATTTGGGTAAATGTGTAATGTAATCTATCTATCTATCTATCTATCTATCTATCTATCTATCTATCTATCTATCTATCTATCTATCTATCTATCTATCTATCTATCTATCTATCTATCTATCTATCTATCTATCTATCTATCTATCTATCTATCTATCTATCTATCTATCTATCTATCTATCTATCGTAATAATGTATGATTTGCAAAAATGAAAACGGCTGCTTCTGTGTAGATGAGAGAATCAAAGTGTATGCGCGTTGTGCACACGCTACATTGATTATGGCCAAGCATGCGCCCTTAAAATAGCATATGAATAACATGCGCAACGCGCCACTGACTTTAAACTATTTTTTCCTGGTTAGTTGCGCAATTGTTTTCTAAACCTGCAAAATAGCATGAAGGAACGTTTGCGCTGGAACACGCCTCATTTTTTGCGCTGAACCGCCCAGGGAGCGCAAGTTCATTCCCTAGTTTAGCGACGTGCTTCTGTGGAGGGAAAAGCGCGCTTTGCGCGGGTGCAAAATAGGAATGATACACGCGTCGGTGTACAAAGTCAATTGCGCTGGGTGCAAGATAGGGCCCTTAGACTTTAAAAACCCTAAATCTGTTGTAAGTTTTGGAACTTTGGAAGTATTGCAGCTTTTCTAGTGTTACTGTCTCGTTTGGATGAGTTGTGTTTTAGCATTTCTTATTTATAAGACGAATTTCTAGCTGTATGCAGCTGACATAGACTCACCTCTTGTGGAATGTTCCAGGCCATGTAGACGTGACTTTTAAACTCATCCATCCACACTTCAGCCACCCTCAGAGCATTTCTGCGCACGTGGGCAGTAAGATCCTCCGTGTAGGGTTTGTGGGCGCGCTCGATATGAGCGATACGGGCACAGGGCAACACCTCAACACTTCCTCCACACTGCCACACCTACATACACACAGACACAAAGAGTCTAAATAAAAGTACATTTTCACACTGAGAAATAGAACATGCAATTCTTGGCAAGATGCATCTACTCTCTGGCTCAGACTGAGGAGCTAAAAAGTGCAGATGCTTTGTATCTTGCATAACAGTTGTGTCTTTAAGAATAAAGCTCATTTGGGCATCTTAAGGACACCCAGACCCCCATGAGACCCTGAACGGGGATTTAATTTATGGCATGTGCTGTAAATAGGATACATTTAAAATACTGATTCGTCTCAAGAGGAAAAGATAATGCATGTGTCCTTGCATGTGCACACACACACACTCGGTTCCAAAACCGAGTGAGGCAGCTTTCTTCTACGGCTGTTTCCTAACACAGATGGAACCTCATAAGTGACTGATTTGGAAAAACTCTACATAGACAGCAACAGAATTCAAATAGATTTCCACATGTGAAGCACATGGGAGATGTGAACCACATCTACAACAGAGTTTAGAGTTAGCATGTTGCTAAGCTAACCATCAGCCTGTCAGTCAAAAATCAGAGCACACTAACAAATACTGCTTAAATGGTCAATTTGAATTAAGATTGAACAAATTTTTCAATATTTCTTAGTACTGAATAGTGCTGGGCAACGATTAATCGCATCCAAAATAAAATCGTATCCAAATTAAAAGTTTGGATACGATTTATCGCATCCAAAATAAAATATTTGCATGTATATATACTGTATATATTTATACATAGTTTATATTATATATAAATATTTTATATGGATGCAATTAATCACGATTAATCGTTGCACATCACTAGTAGCACCTACTGAATAAAAGGAATTTGTACAATTTGGCATAGTTTAAAAAAAGTGCTTAAATGCAAACTAAATGTAAACTTTTCAGACACTTAAAGTATGTTAACTGGAATCAAATGACAAATTGGTATAGTTTGAATTCAATTATCAATGCTGCTTCAATTTTTTGGAACAGTATTTTCTTTGGTAGCGCACATGTGATGTCTCAAAATGGCACCTCCATTGGCAGCCGGGTACCCAGCAAACACAGAACGTTAACCCAACGTACCCAACCTTCTAACAACGTTCTAACAACATGGCCAAAAGTGTGGTGAAGGTTGTTACAGCGTGTCACAATGTTGACATTAAACCACCGTTCAGGGCCATTGCTTACGGTTGTGCCAATGGTGTCTTGACAACCACTGGACTACATATGTATTCGTCACTGCCCTGAAGCGCTAAAATCAGCCTTTTAAACTTCAACCGCCCGGTGGGCTCATTGTGTTGTCTCATTCTTCATCGAGCAAGAATACGTGAGTATTGCGTTTAATGTAGGCTACCTCAGCTAAATAAGATTCGTAATTATTCAAACACAACCTACAACTTAATTTTCGAATGTGACTAGTGTAGCCTCGCTCGCACTGTTTAGTTTTTCATTTGATTTGTCTGCTATTTAGTCTCATTTGTTTCTTTGCTCCTCTGGATTTTTGGATGTTTTCTGGACTAATTCCGGTTACCGACCTTTATCGCCAGGATATCTATAGGCCTATCTAGCATAAAAAAAAATTGTCAGAACGTCGTCTCTCAGTTGCTGAATGTCGCGGAACAATGTTGCTACAGCCCTGTCGCGTCTTACAATTCTACGTTGTTCCAATGTTGCGAGCACATAGACAACGACGTTGCCATAGCAGAAATGCAACGTGCCACCGACGTTATCACAACGTAAATGTGTTTGCTGGGTATTGAAATATAACTTACTGTGTATGTCTTGATGAAAAGACCAGTGTGAATTACGACCCATGCTATTCACCAGCAAACATATTTGAAAAGGATGGTTGACCAATAAAGTCTTAGTAATTTATTTAAAAAGCATGGCGAGGAAAACAGCATAGCAGTATCCCAACCAGAGACCAACATCCAAAACACGGCAATACGCTGGTGACAAGCTATGCTGTTTTGTATTTATTTATTTATTTTTTAATTATAAAGCTGCATAGGGCTAAAAGCTCTTTCAGCAATTAAAATAAGCACCCTATCTACTATCTATATGTAGACAAAATTTCTATCTCTTTTTCAAGATTAGAACTGCATTTTGAAGCCATTGTTATGGTCAGCCAATTTTCAACAACCACGGTCTGTGGAAAAGTATGACAATCTGAGAGGTCAGGACTTCACTTTGAAGCCAAAGGAAAGATTTAAAGATTGTGTGGAGTTTATTTTTAAGGCTGAGCAGAAGAAGCTATCAGGGATGCTCAGTATACGCTTCACTCCAGCAGGTACACTCTGCTCTCACTGTGGGGAGGAAGATGAAGCTGTCATTATACCTCAAACAGGACTCACTATCACTGTATTGCTCGCTCTTAAAGGGGCGTTCACACTGACAGCAAATCGAAGTGACAAAGCCACATGAAGTCACTCATTTTCAATCAGAGTTGGCAGTTCCCAGAAACATGAGTGACTGTTGGAGTTTCAAAAGAGTTACCCGTCAAAAGTTTGGAATAATTAATATTTTTAAATGTTTTTGAAAGATGTCATAATGCTCACCAAAGCTGCATTTATTTAATCAAAAATACAGTAAAACTAATAAAACAGTAATATTGTGAAATATTATTACATTTTAAAATAACTGTTTCTGTATTTTTATGTATTTTTAAGCAGCAAAAACTGTTTTCAACATTGATAATAAGAACATTAATAATTGAGCACTAATAATAATTGATAAAAACTGAGCACCAAAATCAACATATTCAAATGATTTCAGAAATATGTAATGGCTGCTGAAAATTCAGCATTTCTAGAATAAACTATATTTTAAAATATATTAAAAAAGAAAACATTTTTTTAATTGTAATAATATATCAGAATATTACTGTTTTACTGTATTTATGATTAAATAAATGCCTAGGGGGTGAATAAGAGACTTCTTTCAAAAACATACACAAATCTTAGTTAATCCAAACTAGTGTGTGCAAATGAGAAGTTAGAGGGAGTTGATGTATACAGTTGGATACAGTGATCCTTCTAGCAGCCAGCAGCACAGAAACACTGTGACCTCCAGCGATTCAATCGCTGTCAGTGTGAACACACAGTTAAGAGAACAGGAGATTTGATCAAGCACACATGCCAGTCACTCTTGTGTGTGAGGGGACCTGTGTGTATAGAGCTTTGGTATGTGGCTCTATGAGGTGCTCGAATGGGTCAGTTCAAACCTAAAATCCCACCAGGTTACTTGTAAGCAGGAACACAATTATGCCTTGCTTTGAATATGGGGAGTCAGTTATAGGTAGCCCTTCAATGAAATCAGCAGTTTCTATGACAATGGCACACCAATAAATGACATGCAAAGATGGAAACAGAAACAGCATAAAACATCTACCGGTACTCCCTTGGTGATGTCTGAAAGCAAAAGGTCCAAGGACAACTGGCTTGGATGGTTTCCCAGATCAGAATGGTGCGATTAAAAGCACTTACTAGTATATAATAAAGCAGCAGTTGTTAAATTGAAAGAAACGATTCTCTGTGTGGGCAGAATTGCTGTTGTCATGGTTTATTGTCGTTGTTGACCATAGCGTGCATTAGCAGTCGCGCTGCCCTGATATTTACTCCTGTATAATTTATCCTTGTCAGACTCTATGTTTGACAAGTGAGTAACATGCGCACTGAACTGAGAAGTGGGTGGTTTAAAAATGTCTGTGCGTGTGTATGTGTGAATGTGCGACCGCCTGCTTTTATCCCTCTTTTCTGCCTGCCAATCCTCCTACGGACACTCATGGTTCCCCGAAACTAGAGCAGCTCTGCCGCTTGTCAGAGCTAAATTTTGTCTCGCTGTTTTTTGTGGGTTTTTTTTTTTACTCTGGTGTGCTAACATTTACTCCCAAAATGATCATCCAAATGCTTGAATTTGTTCTACTGTGATGACACTGATTGAGTACACTGGTTCACATGAACCCAAATGTCATTCATTTCCTGGTGCAAACATTTGTTCAAGAGTGCTCCATTTCCATTGAGTGCACTCACTCGCCATCACTGAGAAATGTTTGGGATAGCAAGAGTGGCAGAAAGCTAATCAAACAATGACCATGTCTGAAATAATATATTAGTGTATACACTGAATATTGCCTACTATTTTTTTAAAATAGGGTTTACTTTTGTGATTATGACTTTCTGATTATACATTATCCTACTTATTATACAGCAACTTTCCAATTAAAGGGATACTCCACTTTAAAATGAAAATTCTGTCATCATATACTCACCCTCATGTTGTTTCAATCCTTTATGAGTTTCTTTCTTCTGCTGAACAGAAAGGAAGATATTTAGAATAATATCAGTAACCAGACAGTTTCTGGTCTCATTGACTTCCATAGTATATATTTTTTTCCTACTATGGAAGTCAATGAGACCAGAAACTGTCTGGTTACTGACATTCTTCTAAATATCTTCCTTTCTGTCCAGCAGAAGAAAGAAATTCATACAGGTTTGAAACAACATGAGTATACTGTATGATGACAGAATTTTCATTTTAAAGTGGAGTATCCCTTTAAATAGACATTAAATACTAATTCGTTTCAGAATGTGAGAGGATTATTACACAGGAATATTTAACAGCAGATTGTGCAAAATCCAGGTTAGAGAACTGCATTATTAATTCTTGGACATCCTTTAAAAAGTCATGAGAAAAATGTGTTAAATAATCATCATGGCTAATATTACGTGTGGTTCGTTCAACCTTCTGGAAATAGAAAGTCAATCTGAGTGCATAGTAACTCTAGGAAAAGATGGTTATTTAAAGGTTCTTTACACATAGTAACAGTTCTATTTAGAACCATACCTTCCTGAACAACCGTTTTATGCCAAAATGGTTCTTTGGGTTTGAGTTTAGGGTTCTTCTTCAGTCGGTCACTCCAACGCCACGTCGGTGACCAACGATTAGGAATCTCGCTAGAGAGGCCAATCTACTTCGAGTGAAACTAAACGAGCCAATGCACACTGGCGTGCAATCATTTGCATCAGTTGTTCAAAGAGAGATCTGCCTCTCCTCAGAGGGTTATGTCAGGCAGTAGTGCGGGTGACCTGAGGATCACGGTGAGCGCGCTTCCTTCAGGGAACCAACCCCCTGGTAACCCTCATCCCTCCCACGCTCCGCAGCCAGTAGAGCTGCCGAGGGAACGCGCTGGACCATCCACAAGGTGTGTACCAGCCGAATCCTTCGGCGCTCCCTAAGATGACCATGATGTCAATCGCTGCATCGGAGGGAGGGTCAGACTTCTCCAGGGATGACGATTCGGCTGCGCTCCCACCTTCGGGAGTGGCAGCGTTGCCCGAGTCAGACCTGGAGATGATGGCCATGCTTTCCCGGGCCTCCAACAGGATCGGGCTCATGTGGAACCGCCCACGTGTCCTGAACCCTCGAGACTGGATGATTGGTTTCTCAGGGTGGCCTGTGCTGGTTCTTAGCAACCCACCCCGTTTCCTTTCTTCCCGGAGGTGCATGAAGAGCTCACTGGGTCATGGACGGCACCTTTCACTGCCAGAAACCGTCCCAGTGGCTCCTCCTCCCTCACCACCCTTGATGGTGGGCCGGGTAAGGGGGACATGTGCATCCCTCCAGTGAAGCGGGCTGTTGCAACTGTGCCCTAAATCCACCTGGCGGGGAGAGCTGTGTATCCCTTCCCGGGCCTGTAAGCTAGTGATGTATGTCGCGAGACTGGTCTTGGTCTCGAGACCGGTCTCGAGACCACTTTTACGTGGTCTCGGTCTTGTCACGGCCTTGACGGTCTTTGGTCTTGGTCTTGTCTTGGTCTCGGACCTCTCGGTCTTGTCTAGGTCTCGCTGTCTCAGACCAACATAGTGGTCGGGGGATTTAGAAATACAATACTACAATATCCACGACGACACAACGTTCGATAATGCAACATTATTATCCGCAACGGAACGAATTGAAGCGCGCGCCGGATTGATGACGGTGCGGTGTGTGCGCGAGCCACACGAGAAAACACTGTATCCGCGCCACTGATCGCAGCGGCAACAAACACTTTGATCACTTGGTTTAAAAAACACATATCAGTGACATGATGGGTTTTATGTTCATTCAGGAGATTTTGGGTAACTGCACAACTGACAGATGACTTTGAGCGCACCGCCAAACGGTGTGTGTTGTGTGTGTAACCATAGCGACAAAACGACCAACTTTCGGATCCTGCACTTAAGCCTATAATTTCGTTTTTAAAAAAAATAATTATGTATTTAAAAGTTGCAGAATGGATTAATTTGGAGTCTGAGACTCCGAAATCGGCAGAGATAGACAGGCATTTGCTTAGATGAATTTGTGTCTTTGATATGTGTGTGTGTGTGTGTGTGTGTGTGTGTGTGTGTGTGTGTGTGTGTGTGTGTGTGTGTGTGTGTGTGTGTGTGTGTGTGTGTGTGTGTGTGTGTGTGTGTTGTTTGAATACAGTATTGTATTTAAGATGGTGTTAGACTAAATAAATGGTCTTTTAAATATCATCTGCATATCTATGTTGTGTTGACTAAACATTAGGCCTAATCCAAGTTTATAATTGTGCATCTTTAATTTGCTGTTACGATTTCATCTACACATTAAGTATAATTTCAATTGGTTAAATATTTCTCATTCTTTAGACACTTGTTGGAGGAGCAAGATGGTGTTGGAGGTGTTTGATGTTTTGTCAGATGAACCAGTCAGTACCAGTCATGTCAGTTCTCAACAGTACACAAAAGTTAAGGGAGTCTCAATCCTCTAATAGTGCAGTAAAAGCCGTCATGCAATAATTGCTCACATATTTGATCTCACCCAGTCTGCAAAAACATTTACAGTGAGCTCACAGTCACACACATGACATGGTCTGTCTCTGTATTGTTCTGCCAACTGCGGCTGAACCCTATGCTGCTGTTCTTAAATTCATACAAGTTATAGCTTAGCTTCAACACTAGTCTTTTTTTTTTTTTTTTTGGTCTCGACTTGGTCTCGGTCTTGGTCTCGACTTGGTCTTGGTCTTGACTTATTCTGTCTTGGTCTTGGTCTTGTCTTGGTCTCGATACCCTCTGGTCTTGGTAGTGTCTTGGTCTCGGTTTAGGCGGTCTTGACTACAAGTCTACTGTAAGCACTTGTCGTACCTAACCTGCAAGGCTTACAGGGCCTCTGGGGAAGCATATAATAATGTCATATAATTGACATAATTTGCTTTCAGTTTTTTATGTAAAACCCTCAAAGAGATCAGAAGGTTTTATAAGACCATGCGGAAGTAAAAAATCGACAAGGTTCTCTATAATACCATTACGGTTATACAGGTATAGAGCACTTCCAAAGCATGGTTCTTTATAGAACCTTATAAAAAAGGTTCTATTTAGCACCAAAAATGGTTCTGCTATTGTTACAAGCTGATAAACTCAATCTGGTATTGTTTAGGACATGGTCTTGCTATATTTGTTTTGTTAGGTGGTTTAAGGTGTAAGGGTCAATAGTGTAATTATAGATGCAATTAGAGACATTAATTACATGCAGTACTGTATACTGTAAGTACAATGTAAATACATGTATGTACACAATAAGTGCATTGTATCAAGTCATTAATTGAAATGTTAGTACATACAGTAGTACTATAAAGACAATTTAAATTGGGACTGTTTTTTTCTCAAAGAGTGTACATGCTTACTAAAGAAATAGTATGTGTAATCTATCCATTTCCTCTTGTTTGTCAGGTCTTAGATAGTGCAGAGAAAACTGGCATCAACGCCACAGATAACGCCAACATACTGTGATACGCATGCTTTGCACAAAGTATTTTTGTATCTAATTTACAACCCTGCAAATTTCTAATGAAAAAGACTCACGTAGATGACATATCTATAAATACCTCCTCATAGTTTATGTCACCTCGCTATGTTCAGTGTTTCATGGTGAACTGCATGTCAACAATCCACATCTGAAAATCTGAGCCATTGTTCACTGTGTAAAACCAACAGGAAATGGGAATGTATGTAAAACAACATGAATTAATGACGCTCCAGCAGCCTTGGACCTTTGATAACGACAGCAGAGTGTGCTGACATGACTCTTTATTGTAGATAATGGTAGCTATGTTTTATTCCAGACTAGAAAGGCCATCTGTTTCAACTTCTGAGGTGCTCCATCAGCAAAGCCTCATTCCCTTCGGATGCAGAAGAACAGAGAGAACCCTCACACAATGCTGCTCTATGCCCTTCAGACCTTGGCCTGCTGCAAAAATACCTGCAAAACGCTCTCATTTTCCTTCATCCTTTATCTCAATGCCCTCCTAAAGGAGAGTGTGTACTAAACATGCTATGAGTTCACATACCAAAGTGCAGAAATGTTCTCTGATATTATGAAAGAATCGACAGAGTTTAATTTACTTTAGTGAGCAAACAGTGACTCGTGAGCAGAATAGCAGACTCCAGGTAGACTAGAGTAGAACTAAATGAAGAATAAATTTGAACGTTACTTCTATTTTACACTGTCTGAAACGTTGTGAACACGGGCAAGTGGAGGGACACAATCAGTGAAAAAACAGTCTAACTGTTTTATAATATGCAAGATTAATCCCACAAAACCATAAAATGTGTACAGGTCATATTTCACTCTATAATGAAAGGACAAGCAAGAAATTATATGTTTTTCTCATGGGAGAAAATGTGCTATCATGAAAATATCACAATTAAAAACACATTTATGGTCCAACAATTGTCTTTTCTTCATGCAAACTTTAATGTTCCAAGTCATGTTATCAGATATCCCACCTCTCCCGGAGGTTTTCTTGGGATTTTGGGGTGGAAAATTGACCTGAAATATGACATTTCTAGACCACCCAGTTAATGCTTGTGGGCCACAATAGTCATTTTCAATGTTTTATACCGAACCATCAAATCTCTGCATGGCCTATTTATTTGATCTCTGGTACACTATAATTCGCTTACATGTTCCACATAATGTCCTTTATTATTTGTTTCCGAGTGATTCAGTGTATGAGAAGACTCCATCTGCATATTGCATAAATGCTTGATGAGCTTTATCACACAACGCTCTAATCTCTGTTTATCACCTCAGAAGGATTCAGACATGTGATTCATTTGCTTTTCACCAATTTAGAATTTAACGCTGATTGAGGACACATTACATCTACTTTTATATAGAAACAAACAAACATATTTTTATTTGAAACGGTAATCTTTGATATGCGTAGATTCGAAAATCGTCTTCTCTCTTGAGACTTTAATCTGCAGACACGTAACTCACCATCTCATTATCGGCGTAGTGCTGCTGTAATACACTGCAGACAGATGGACCCTACTGGGAATTATGGGTAAAGTGAGGTAAGGGGTAGTAGCGCCTCTAATCTGACTAAAACACCTCAGCAGCCCATCTTTTCATTGTTTTTACCATAATCTGCAATACACAGACATGAACAAATCTAGCACACTGTGTCTCTGTGTGCCTTCTGGTGCAATCAGATGATTCACTTTCCATTTATCCACAAACCAGCGAGGGACAGTGAAAAAGTATGTCTCTGAGAAAATTGTGCATGCTTTCAGAGAAGAGCAATCAGTGGCCCATTATCAAGCATAAAAATCTTAAAAGCATGCCATTCACTGAGGGAAAATTACCAGGGAGGGAAATGCCACCCTACTCTCCTCTCTCCTTTAGCGTGATTGATGATTATATTTCACTGTGCTTGGAGAGAGTGGCCATAGCTTCGAAAGTCAAGCCATTTTAAGGCTGTGCTGACTCACGGATAGAGGACAGGTGGGGACAGCAAGTTTGCCCTCTAGTCTCTGAATTTGATATATTATAAACAGTACATATGTGTATTTTTATTCTGTCATCAGCAATGCCCAATGTCAAATACTTTTTGGGGACACAGTATGCTTGAAGGTTATTATTGTCTTCCTTCAGGGATTATAATGGCTCTCTTCTCAGGTACGGCACATTTATTAAGCCTGTGCTGGGATGGAGAAACAGACATATGCGAATAAACCGGCAAATAACTGCAGTATAAAAGTAATGGAAAGCAAACAGGGTCTGGAGTGTGAGAGTCATACACTACTGGTCAAAATTTTGGAGTAATTAATATTCTTTAATGCTTTTGCAAGAAGTCCCATATGTTTACCAAGACAAAAATGTTTACCAATTTATTTGATCAAAAATACAGTTAAATAAAATAATATTGTGAGCTGTTTTCTGTTTGAATATGTTTTAAAATGTAATTTATTCAAGTGATGGCAAAGTATACATAATGATCTTTCATTCTAATATGCAGATTTTCTGCTCAAGAAACATTTCTTATTATTATCAATGTTGAAAACAGTTGTGCTGCTTCAAATTTTTGTATTTATTTTTAATTCAGAATTTAAATTGATCAAAGTGACAGTAAAAACATTTACAATGTAACAAAAAGATTTCTATTTTAAATAAATGCTGTTCTCTTGAACTTTATATTCATCAAAAAAGTATCACGGTTTGCATTAAAATAATAAGATCAATTATTATTAATTGAGCACTAATAATAATTTATAATAATAGAGCACCAAATCAACATTTTAGAATGATTTTTGGAGGATTACTGTATGTGACACTGAAGACTGGAGTAAATGATGCTGAAAATTCAGCTTTGCATCACAGGAATAAATTATATTTTAAAATATATTTAAATTAAGAAAAAATTGAAAGAAATTATATTTTACAATATTTCAGTTTTTACTGTATATTTGATCAAATAAATGCAAACTTGAGAGATTTACAGACTCTTAATCAATTTTACTAAATTACAAATACAACAGTGATATTTGTATTCCCAGCACAGCAGCTTAAATGTAAAGAGATACTTTTTTTATGCCACACAATATTCTCTATGAAAATGAACTGAAATATGTATTCAGCACCACATATCCTGGAGATTAAAACTAAATTCTCAAACACTTGCTAGTGAATCAATTAAAAACCACACATTTTCTAACTGAAAGCCCAAAGGACATTGGGTCTTACAGTTTATAATGAGTCATTATTCAGGTTGTAAGTTTGAAGGGCATCTCTGAAATGAATACTAAAGAGTTATTCTGTGAAGTTAGACATTAAGTAAAACAAATACATAGGCTAAGTAAGAAAAAACAATAGCGAAGTGTTTGTAACGTCCCAGCAGGCAATGCTAATGCTAGTTCAATTCTAAAGAAATGGAAGCTGAATCAAACCACACAGACATTGCCTAGAAAAGGTTGCCCTACGAAACTCCTTGCACGAACAGCAGGAGACCACATAAAGGACAATGTTCGCTTTGAGAGTTCAGTATCTGAAAACAGAGTAAAGGTGCAGCAGTCGACCATATCAGGAAATCTGTATAACACTGGCCTGTATGGGATTGTGGCACAGAAAAAAAGAAATATGTGAAGCAAATGTGCAGTGCAAATCTAACACTGCTCAAATCTGACACCTCAAAAAACACCATACCTTCAGTGAAAGTGGTAGTGTTCCTGCTGTGATGCTGTGGAGACCCGGTTTCGTGATTTTTCAATATTGAATTTGTTATTAAGTTAAAAAAAAAAGAAAGAAAAAGAACAGAGAAAAGGTCTGAACATCTTTGCAAAGCTAAATCTAACAATTCACTGGTATAGAAAAAAATATTGATTAAAATGTAGTGTTATAAAGGCATGGAATGCGTTGATGTGTCACGCTTTATGTTAGCGTTGCAATGGTATACCAGTCTAACTGGTATTCATTGCTAAGACACTTGAGCGAGTCATGTTAAACCAAGTCTATACCTTTCTCACACAGAACAACCTCATGGACAACAACCAGTCTGGTTTCAAAAGTGGCCACTCAACCGAGACTGCCCTGCTCTCGGTTATGCTGAGTTCACACTGCACGATTTTAGCCCCGATTTTCACTCGCCGACAAATGTCCGAAATCATAGGCAAATCGGTGCTAGTTTACGCGAGTGACAAAGGCCATCAAAGACGCCATCTGAGAGAATTGCCGATGAGTCGCACCTGTCGGCGACTCACAATCAAGCTTTGTGAATGTGTTCTGACTGAAAACTACATCGGCGATGACCTACAGCCAATAAGAGAGCAAGAAACAGGACAGCAGGATGTTTGGGGAGGAGGTAGACCAGAATATCAGTATTTTAGTAGATTTATTTACAATTATATCAAAGAGAAACAAACAACAAACATTTGCTTGACCAGAAGCAACAGCAGCACATTGCAAAATTATTTATTTACCCCCAACTCTCTTTGCAGAACACACAGTCATTGCTCCCCTCGTCTCCCCAACCATTTCCTCCTGCATAATCTGTTTTTCTTTTCTCCTCTACACTGCAAATCAGCCCACAGACAATTTGGATCGCAATCTTCTTGCAGGCTACTGTATCATTTTTAATAACAATTTCAGTCTCGCGCGAGAACTCCAGTCGTTTTGGTAGTGAAACGTAGTTTACGGACCAGACAGAAGTTGTCGGCGATTCTTTCTTTTGTAAAGTCATGCAGTGTAAAACCTCCTGGCGCTGATCCATCATGCAGTGTGCACACACCAGCAACTGAATGTTACCCCAGATAGTCGTGCAGTGTGAAAAGAACAGTGACCTTACTACTTTGAAAATCGTGCAGTGTGAACTCGGCATTATTGAAGCTCTGAGACTGACAAGAGCAGCTTCCAAATCCTCAGTACTCATCTTGCTGGATCTGTCTCCTGCTTTTGACACAGTTAACTACACAGTTTCTCCTGTCAACCCTTATGACAAAGGGCATCTTAGGAACCGCACTCCAGTTGTTCAAGTCTTACATCTCAGGTACAGTAGGTCCTTCAGAGAGTCTTGGAGGGGTGAGGTGTCTTGGTCACAACATCTGGCTACTGGAGTTCCCCAGGGCTCAATGCTTAGACCGCTTCTCTTCTCCATCCACATGTTATCACTAGGATCTGTCATTCAGAAACATGGTCTTTCCAATCACTGCTGTGCCGATGACACAAAACACTACCTCTCATTCCAGCCAGACGATCAGACAGTAGCTGCTCGCATCTCAGCCTGCCTGACAGACATTTCTTGCTAAATGAAGGACCACCACTATCAACTCAACCTTGCAAAGACAGAACTGCTAGTGGTCTCAGCCAACCCAACCCTTCCTAACCCATTCAGCTAGGTTCATCAACTGTAACTCCATCCAGGACAGCCAGGAACCTTGGAGTTGTGATCGATGATCAGTTAAACTTCACAGACCACATTGCTAGAACTGCCCGGTCCTGCAGATTTGCCTTATACAACATTAGGAAGATCAGGCCCTTCCTACCAGGGCATGCTACACAACTCCTTGTCCAAGTGCTTGTTCTATCCAGACTGGATTATTGTAATGCTCTTTTGGCAGGCCTTTCAGCACGTATACTGTCAAACCTCTGCAACTGATCCAGAATGCTGCGGCAAGAGTGGTCTTTAACAAGCCTGAAGAGAGCGGACGTCACACCTCTCTTCATAAACTTGCACTGCTTGCCAAATGCCACTTGCAACAAATTCAAGGCACTGATGTTTGCCTACAGAACAACAACTGGCTCTGCACAACTATAACTTAAACTCACTACTTCAGACCTACGTGCCCTCCAGAAGCTTGCATTCTGCAAGTGAACAGTGTCTTGTGATGCCATCCCAAAGGGGCACAAAATCAATTTCACGGACCTTTACCTGGACTGTTCCCTGCTGATGTCCTGCCTAAACCAACCCAAGCTACTTAGGCTTTTCATTTTCAAGAAATGGCTAAAGATGCATCTTTTTTGTCTACAATTGAACCATTAATACTAATACTTAATATTCTATTTCTATTCAATTTTTTTTCGTGCTATGTGTACTGTGCTAGACTACCTGATACTTGTCACAGTACATATATATATATTTTTGTCTTATTGTTGGTTTGATTGCTTCTATTGTTCTCCTCATTTGTAAGTCGCTTTGGATAAACGTGTCTGCTAAATGATTAATTATTAATGTAACTAGATAATTTTTTAATAAAACATTGAAAAAATAATGCCAAAAGTATTGTTAGTTAACCAAAATCGGGGGCAATCAGGGTTATTATATGTATATTAATAGACTAATAAAAAAAACATTAAATAAATAACAAAATCAATAGATTAATCAATAGAAAAAAAAATTTTAGTAGCAGCCCTAAATTCACAGTGTCTTGTCTTGCTATACTTCATCTGAAACTATTTTAAGCATTTTATGCATAACAATTACAATCCGATCAAAAAACGCGTTTTGACAAGGGATGCCGTAAATGGTGCCAACTTGAACTTTCCTGCCAAGAAAGGAGGGCCATTAGAGTCATTAATCCTTCAAGAGTGCATCCATTATCTTCATTACCCCATAGCCTGTACAGATTGATATCGTTTCTCACCCTCACACCCAGCTCCACATTCTCTCCTCCGTAAATCTCCATGCCTTCATCCAGCAGACCGATCTCTGCGAAGTACTGCCTGTCCACCACAAAGCAGCCAATCAGGGCAGGACTCCTAAAGATTTATATTACATAAATACATTCATTCAATATATATTTATATCAGCCAAATCAGAAAATAAATAAATAAATACATAAATACATCTGCATTTCCAAATAAATGAATACATACATACATGCATACATACATATATGCATACATACAGAAATAAATGGATGGCTGGATGGATGTGCATTCCAAAATATATTTAACAAAATACCTGATTGGAGCAGTGCTGTTGTTCAAGTTCCACCAGGATTTTGGTGGGTTCAGATATCGGCACCACAGTTCCCAGTCATAGCCCTGAGCAGAGAGTGGGTACTCCTCAATCTCAAATGTGTCATATTTGATATTGTCAAAAGATGGGGATATAATTCTGGTTCTGTCTTCTTTGATCCTTTGGAGAATAGGCTCTGCCCTGTAGACATAACAATAAAAACGTTTACCACACAGTGAACATGCTTTGTTCCAAAAAATGTTTGAGTATGACACGTGAGCCTGAACAGGCAGTGTGTTCTCAACATGATTAAATAGAGACAAACAGACAGAGCCTATTCAGTCAGTTCATCCTCTGTACTATTTTAGGACTATTTTAGACTCTTCTGGAGAGATGCAAATTGAGCAGTACAGTACAGCTTTAAAATCACATCAAAGCTGATTAAAGGCAGAAAAATTCTGGGTGTTATTCAAATTGCACTGACATATCTGGGTCAGATTGTTATGAGTCAAACCATGGTGTGCCAACTGTAAGATCCAGAAATTCTTTTGATGATGAAGGGCATCTATATGATCTGTGTTCTAAAAGAACCAGGATAGTTAATAGAATCGTTCATCCAAGAATGAACTTGATGTGTCGCCAAGTTTGAAAATGAAGCATGAATGAAATTTGAAACCTAGTGTTATATGTTCCCTATGTCTTGTTTAGGACTTTTTTGGTTACTTCCTGTCTCGAGTGCCTTGTTTGTTGTTCGTTGTAGTTTTCCCAGGTGTGTCTTGTTAGCTTGTTGCACCCTTGTGTATAGGTGTGTTCACGCCATGTTGCAATTCCCCTAATTACGAGATTTCAACCTGTAAAAACCTATCATGTCCTCGAAGAGCATGTAACTTGTAAGCTTGGAATTTCCTAAGAGATCCTACTTGTACCTAGCCTGGTTCTACCAGACTCTCGTACATTTCATTTGTACAGAGAGTCTGGCCTCGCTCCATTGAGAAACGTTTACTTCCTTGTAGGCGGGTTCTCTGTTAAAGTTCAAAACTATTGGATCTGCCCAGAGTCACTCAGGATCTGCCATAGCCAATCGCTAACGTGTGGTCGTCCGAATGATCAGAGGATTATGTTTAGAATAAGATGTCTGTCTTTTATAAAGTTTATAAAGCGACGAGAATACTTTTTGTGCGCAAAAAAAAAAAAAACGACTTTATTCCACTATTCATTTCCTTCTCTCTGTTCCTCGAGTCTTGATAAAGCAGCGCGTCTGTGTGTTGTACGTCACACGTAGGCTCACTATTGGCCGACGCTAGTCATGTGTGTGATCACATCAACGTCATCGTTCTCAGCCACTCCCTCTATTCGCTGATTGGTCCTACAAAAAATTTGTTTCTGGAAACCTAAGAATATACAGCAGTCCCAGACGTAGTACTGAAGGAAAATGAAATTGAGCGGAAGTACGTAGGAGGGCGGAGCCAGGCTAACTTGTACCACCTTACTGCTGCAGATTAATTTAGGCGTTGATAGTGTCGCTATAGAATTACATAATTCCTAAATGTCAAATGATGTGAAAAGCTCTGAGTAGAACGTCACATGATGTCATCTCGAAATTACAGTAATTACGGCATGGCGTGAACGCAGCATATAGCTCATGTATTTCTCATATTCAGGGTCTGGTGTTGTCCTGTTTAAGCAGTTTCGTGCCATGTGTTCCAGTTCTGTTCCCAATTCAGGGTTTTCCCTGTTTTGAGTGTTTTACTCCTTTTTTTTACTCCTTACTCCTTTTGAGTGTTTATTTCCTTTAATAAATATTCTTTACTGCATTTGGATCCTACTCTCCCTGTCTTTTCTGCATCCTCATCACGTTATAGCTAGAGAGGACTTTCAGTTTCAGTCTGTTCTTCACATTTACAACCCCAAATCATTAGAAAAATGTGCCTGTGGTAACATTTCTCTAGAGAGTAAACAAAAGTCGGCACACTGCCGTTGCTGCTTCCAAAGAATCAATTTATTGAACGATACAATGTTTCGACCCAAAGGTCTTCATCAGGCATAAAAACAAGTACACAGCAAGAAATACTTTATATCAACGTAATCTGTCTAATTAAACAACTCATTAACCCAAACATTAAATAAACAGAGAAAAAATGCAAAATAGCCACATATATATATTAAAATAAAATAAAATACAAAATAGTAACCAACATTCAGATCAGGTGTGACAGATTATGTTGATATAAATCATACCTTGCTGTGTACTTGTTTTTATGCCTGACAAAGACGAAACGTTAGTTCAATAAATTGATTCTTTGGAAGCAGTGTGCCAAATTTAGTTTACCCTCTAGTGAATTGCTTGATCTGATCGCGCACCTGCCTGAAGTTTTCTGGATGTGCGCATACTACCACTTTGAATGTGGTGACATTTCTGCAAAATGATTTTAAGTTGCCTCTTGCATGTTTTGAGACACTTTCAAAGTGAAATATCCAGTGAGTGGTTAATGCTATATTGCTTTTATAAATAATGTACCACTTACACTAAACCTAACCGATAGAGTTTAAAAAAGTGAGATAAAATGTGAGATAAAAATGCACTTGCTGAAGCAACCATGCCATTTTAACTTGCTTCTACAAGTTATATATATATATAAATGGGCAGTCTACCTTTGCTCTATAGAGAAGAGTAAAGTGAACATTCAAAATTCCTTTTTTGTTCCACGGAGGAAAGAAACGTACGGGTTTGGAGCAACATGAAAATAAGAGAAAATTTTAGAAAGGCTGAAATTCTTTTCAAACCCTTTTAGGAAAAATGCCTGTCAGTGCTCGAACAAGAACACTGATGCTTTATACAATTCGATTGAAAGAAGCAGTAATTACAGTCTGTCCGTGAAGCACTAGGAATAGCCAGAGTTCTCATATCACCCACCAGCCAGTGTTGAACTCTACGTGGGCGTCAAACAGGGCCACCACAGGGGCAGAGGCAGCTCTCCAGCCACTCACACGCGAGCGGATCAGGCCCTCCTGCTTACTGTGCCGCACCATTTTAATGAAACCCGGCTGCTTGGCGTTGGTCTCCTTCACAAAATCCTGTAATTTCTCCTTTAACTCGTCTGAAAGGAAAAGAGAGAGAGAGAGAGAGAGAGAGAGAGAGAGAGAGAGAGAGAGAGAGAGAGAGAGAGAGAGAGAGAGAGAGAGAGAGAGAGAGAGAGAGAGAGAGAGAGAGAGAGAGAGAGAGAGAGAGAGAGAGAGAGCTATAACATTACAATGGCTCCTAAAGGACTGTCCTCATTATCCCTGGTCACAGCAAAGAGGATGTTGTGTGTGTGTGTGTGTGTGTGTGTGTGTGTGTGTGTGTGTGTGTGTGTGTGTGTGTGTGTGTGTGTGTGTGTGTGTGTGTGTGTGTGTGTCAATATGGACTCTTGTGCCTGCCAATCTTCTTCAACTTGAGTAAAACACTGTGCTCTCACACCAAACAATACAACATACAGAGTTCATCACACCTGACCTCGCTCCATTCAGCACCTAAACAATGCACTGTATGTACAAAGATAGAAATAAAATAACTCATCTGGTGACCAATTAATATTATTATTACATAACTGGTGCTCAATCATTAATAATGGTTTTTATTATCATCAATGTTTTTGCTGCTTAATATTTTTGTGCAAACCATGATACATTTTTTTCACGATTCTTTGAGGAATAGGAAGTTCGATTAAATATTTTGTAACATAAATTACTTTACTGTCACTTCTGATTAATCGAATGCATCATTGCTGAATAAACGTTTAACAAATAAATGTTTATAAGTATTAATTTAATTTAATTAAGTTGCAAAACTGTTTGCAACATTGATTTCAAAGACTTTCTTGATGTTTCTTGAGCACCAATTCAAAATATTAGAATGATTTATGAAGGATCATGTGCCACTGATGATTGGAGTAATGATGCTGAAAATTCAGCTTTGACATTACAGGAATATTTATATAGAAAACAGTTATTTTAAATTGTTATAATATTTCACAGTATTGTTGTTTCACTGTATTTGTGATTAAAAAAATGCAGCATTGGTGAGCATAAGATACTTATTTTAAAAACATATTGTTAAAAAAATGATTCCACACTTTTGACCGGTAGTATATAACTAGAAGTGCAAATGTGAAGTATGTGATTGTATATCACCATTAAGAAATTTTAACCACAATGTCAATGCCACTAACATCTAAAATACTGATAAAACTTTAACAATCTGGCAAAAAGTCAAAATGAAGGTGCCTTACATGAATATATAATGCAAACCAAGACGCAGAGTCATTAAGTTTTCATTTTGGTCCTCTCATGTCTTACGCTTCACTGTTAAATTGAATTCCTATGATTTATTTTTAATTTCACCTTTTTCTCCTTCTCAGAGAAGAAACTGGTGGAAGAGAAGATGAGATTTGGAGAGTTGATGTGAAAAGGATAAAGACAGACTCTTTCACATTCCATACTATGTATTCATTACTGTAAGTCATAAATTGCTGGTGTAAAGACTGCAATGAATCTATTTTCAAATGTATTCCTCTAAAACAGGGTTATTCAATTAAAGTTCCAAGATGTCCGGTCTCTATATTCCCTTCCCAGGGGATGTCCGGACAATACTTGTTTGTAACAGTTACACATTTCCATCAGGGCAGCCGTAGTAAAAGCAAAAAAACCCTAAACACTCAAAACAGTCATCAAGGATGAGAATCATAGGCTCCGAGAGCCAAAGCAGTCCACGCTAAGATTTTTTACCAATATTTACCAAAAAAAGGAAATATTTCTCCCAACTGGATATGAATATAAAAAGGTAAGATCAGATGTTTTATTAGGCTATTATTATTATTATTAATATTATACTATTATACATACTATTATTATTACATTTAGACACTTGAATCCGTTCTGGATGTAGTCTTTGACAAAAAGGTGATTTTCTTATCTTTTTGCTCAAAATGTTGCTTTTTTTTTAATGAAACTTACCCACATTCAAGTGTTGATAAAAAAGAATGCATGAGGCTAGAACAAAAGAGTTTTTTAAAGGGTCCTATTATACCCTTTTATAAAGTCTTGATTTTGTTTTTGGGGTGTACTAGAATATGCTTTCATGCGCGATTGTTAAAAAAACACATTATTTTTCACGTTTTATGGTATTATAGCACTTCTCTCTGTCCCGAACGCGCCATCTAGTTCCTCTTTCGATGAAGCCCCTCCTTCAAATGCTGTGATTGGCTAGCTGGCCCAATGTGTTGTGATTGGCACCGCTTAGTGCATGTTCGGCCCTTACCATAACCGCAATTTTCATCTGCTCGGATGTAACTATTAAGGATGGCGTCAATTTTTTAAACCATTTCAAGCCTGATTCTGACTTAAGAATGTTAACAAACAAGAGGACTGTCCAGAATGACATTCATGCACAGATTTTGCAAGCATGGATTTCACAGGACGTTTCAGAGTGGTATGTTTTCCTGTAATTTTCTTTTTAGAAACATTTTAGATAAGTTATTCACAATTTAATCATGATATTTGTCAGAAGACTATGGTAATATAAACAGTGATCGATAACAAATCCATGGTTATTCCTAAGAGGCGGTGAACCGTCTTACGAAAGCAAGAGCTTACAAACAGTAAACACTATATCAACACTAATGTTGGCTAGTAGGTGAGCGGAGGCAAACAGCTTTGCCCTTTATTTACATCATAGCAACTATAAAACATAGACAAACATGTGGGATATGATGTTCAGGAACATTGTTTAAAACACATTTTAACCACTCTAAGTTTGTCAGCCTTTGGAAGGTTAAACAGAAGGACAAAACAGAAGTAAGAGATCAATTCTCTTACTTCTCTCTTACTCTTGACATAGCAGCAGCTCGTTTGCATATTTTGTGGGCAGAGATATAGTTGTTGGAAAGTGAATTCCGTTAAATACAATATTTCACATTGGAGTGGACTTTGAGCCATTTGAATACCGCTGCTCTAGAACATTCTTGAAATCTCAATCTACGTAAGGAACTTCCAATGACATTACATTTCTTTGTTACCTTTTTCTTTTTTAGGAACTGCTACAATGGTATTGCTATGTTTTTTTATATGTTTGAATATGTGTCTTGGAAAAAACAAGTATCCAAATAAGGTAATCTGAATCATTTAGTCAAAAAAACATGGTAATACTGTCGCGGAAAACTAAGAAAACAAGGAAAACTCAAGTGCAGAGGAAAGGGATTTTTAATAAACAAAAGAACAACGTAAAACAAACACCCACGAGGGGGAAAACATTACAAAATACCAAACAACAACTTCAAAAGTGAACATACCAAACGGGTCACGGGGAAACAGGAGACGTGTACAAGACAACGATCCGACACAGACTGCAAACACAAAGGAACTTATAAAAGGGACAAATCAGGCAGGTAATGAGGAACAACAGGTGGGGCAAATGAAACCAATAATAAGATAACAAGGAGGGTGGGGTCAAAACAATGACAGGAACACAAACACCACATGTGCTACACAAGACAGGACAGGCATGTGACATTACCCCCTCCTAAAGGAGCGGCTACCAGACGCTCCACTAGGGACGGGAGGGACAGACCAGGGCGGGACGGGAGGGACAGACCAGGGCGGGACGGGAGGGACAGACCAGGGCGGGACGGGAGGGACAGACCAGGGCGGGACGGGAGGGACAGACCAGGGCGGGACGGGAGGGACAGACCAGGGCGGGACAGGGGGAACGGGAGGGACAGACCAGGGTGGGACAGGGGGAACAGGAAAGACAGACCAGGGTGGGACGGGAGAGACAGACCAGGGTGGGACGGGAGGGACAGACCAGGGTGGGACGGGAGGGACAGACCAGGGTGGGACGGGAGGGACAGACCAGGGTGGGACAGGGGGAACAGGAAAGACAGACCAGGGTGGGACAGGGGAAACAGAAAAGACAGACCGGGGTGGGGCAGGGAAAATGGACAGTTCTGGAGGCCAGGGCGGAACAGAGAGTCCATCGGGCGGCCAGGGCGGAACAGAGAGTCCATCGGGCGGCCAGGGCGGAACAGAGAGTCCATCGGGCGGCCAGGGCGGAGCAGACTCTCCCTCGGGCGGCCAGGGCGGAGAAGACCCCTCGGGCGGCCAGGGCGGAGAAGACCCCTCGGGCGGCCAGGGCGGAGAAGACCCCTCGGGCGGCCAGGGCGGAGAAGACCCCTCGGGCGGCCAGGGCGGAGAAGACCCCTCGGGCGGCCAGGGCGGAGAAGACCCCTCGGGCGGCCAGGGCGGAGACGACCCCTCGGGCGGCCAGGGCGGAGACGACCCCTCGGGCGGCCAGGGCGGAGACGACCCCTCGGGCGGCCAGGGCGGAGACGACCCCTCGGCCGGCCAGGGCGGAGACGACCCCTCGGCCGGCCAGGGCGGAGACGACCCCTCGGCCGGCCACGGCGGAGACGACCCCTCGGCCGGCCACGGCGGAGACTCCACCGGCTCAGGAACTGGAACAGACTCCACCGGCTCAGGAACTGGAACAGACTCCACCGGCTCAGGAACTGGAACAGACTCCACCGCCTCAGGAACTGGAACAGACTCCACCGGCTCAGGAACTGGAACAGACTCCACCGGCTCAGGAACTGGAACAGACTCCACCGGCTCAGGAACTGGAACAGACTCCACCGGCTCAGGAACTGGAACAGACTCCACCGGCTCAGGAACTGGAACAGACTCCACCGGCTCAGGAACTGGAACAGACTCCACCGGCTCAGGAACTGGAACAGACTCCACCGGCTCAGGAGCAGACACCACCGGCTCAGGAGCAGACTCCACCGGCTCAGGAGCAGACTCCACCGGCTCAGGAGCAGACTCCACCGGCTCAGGAGCAGACTCCACCGGCTCAGGAGCAGACTCCACCGGCTCAGGAGCAGACTCCACCGGCTCAGGAATAGATACCACCGGCTCAGGAGCAGACACCACCGGCTCAGGAGCAGACACCACCGGCTCAGGAACAGATACCACCGGCTCAGACACCACCGGTTCAGGAACAGATACCACTGGCTGAGGCACTGGAACTGGCACCACCGGCTCAGGCACTGGAACTGGCACCACCGGCTCGGGCACTGGAACTGGCACCACCGGCTCAGGAACAGACACCACCGGCCCAGGAACAGACACCACCGGCCCAGGAACAGACACCACCGGCCCAGGAACAGATACCACCGGCTCAGACACCACCGGTTCAGGAACAGATACCACTGGCTGAGGCACTGGAACTGGCACCACCGGCTCAGGCACTGGAACTGGAACTGGCACCACCGGCTCGGGCACTGGAACTGGCACCACCGGCTCAGGAACAGACACCACCGGCCCAGGAACAGACACCACCGGCCCAGGAACAGACACCACCGGCCCAGGAACAGACACCACCGGCCCAGGAACAGACACCACCGGCCCAGGAACAGACACCACCGGTCCAAGTGTGTGCGTAGCCCACACACACCACATGGCTGTGGCCATAATGGCCAGTGTCGCGGTCACTGAGGGCTCAGGAACAGACGCCTCCGGCTCCGGCTCAGGAACAGACACGGGCTCCGGCTCAGGAACAGACACGGGCTCCGGCTCAGGAACAGACACGGGCTCCGGCTCAGGAACAGACACGGGCTCCGGCTCAGGAACAGACACGGGCTCCGGCTCAGGAACAGACACGGGCTCCGGCTCAGGAACAGACACGGGCTCCGGCTCAGGAACAGACACGGGCTCCGGCTCAGGAACAGACACGGGCTCCGGCTCAGGAACAGACACGGGCTCCGGCTCAGGAACAGACACGGGCTCCGGCTCAGGAACAGACACGGGCTCCGGCTCAGGAACAGACACGGGCTCCGGCTCAGGAACAGACACGGGCTCCGGCTCAGGAACAGACACGGGCTCCGGCTCAGGAACAGACACGGGCTCCGGCTCAGGAACAGACACGGGCTCCGGCTCAGGAACAGACACGGGCTCCGGCTCAGGAACAGACACGGGCTCGGCGGCGGCCATCTTGTCCGAAGACACAGGCTTGGCAGGCGTGACGTGAACAGGTTCGGCGGCGGCCATCTTGTCCGAAGACACAGGCTCGGCAGACGTGACGGGAACACTCTCGGCGGCGGCCATCTTGTCCGAAGACACAGGCTCGGCAGGCGTGACGTGAACAGGTTCGGCGGCGGCCATCTTGTCCGAAGACACAGGCCCGGCAGACGTGACGGGAACACTCTCGGTGGCGGCCATCTTGTCCGAAGACACAGGCTCGGCAGACGTGACGGGAACACTCTCGGCGGCGGCCATCTTGTCCGAAGACACAGGCTCGGCAGGCGTAACGTGAACAGTCTCTGGCT